>NC_034415.1:7258399-7402852 GCF_002078875.1 Numida meleagris | reverse complement strand
CCCCCCAACCCCTCCCCGGCGGGGGGAGCTGAGCGCCTCGGGGCTTTCTAGATAAGGGCGCATCTCCCGCTCCCGCTCCCGCAGGCAGCGCCCGGCTCCCTCCCTCCCGGTGTCGGCGGGCAGCGAGCTCCGGCCCCGCCGCAGGCAGAGGGGTCCCCGCGGCCGTGCCCTCTTCCTCCCCCTCCTCCTCCTCCTCTTCTCCCTCCTCCTCCTTCTCCTCCCGGGCCCGCAGAGGGGAGGAGAGCGGCGCCGGGGAAAAAGTTGGGGGCAGCGGCACCGGGGGAGGATGCCCCGGCGCTGCCCCGACTGCCGCCCACCGCCCCCCTGAGACTCCCGCAGCCCCGGGGCCGCCGCCCCTCGAGCCCCCGTCCCCCCGGGGCCATGCCGAGCCGCGGGGCTCCCCTGGTCGCGCTGCTGCTGGCGGCGCTCAGCCTGACCCGCGGGGACCCCCGGCCCCCCGGCCCCCCGCAACCTTGCGGGCTGGAGGTTCCGAGCCGCCGGGCGGCCCCCCCGCACCATCCTTACGGACTGTACCCGGGCCGAGCGGCGCAGGGGGGGCTCGGAGCCGCAGCCCCCCCGGACTCCGGGAGACCGCGGGGTCGGAGGCCGAGGGCCGCCGGGGGAGGCGGCGAGGAGCCGCGGGGCGAGGCGGAGGGCAGGCTGCGGGGCCGGGCGGCGCGGGTGCCGAGCCCCCCCCGGGGCCGGCCGCTCCCCGCCCTGTACTTCGCCGGCGGCCGGGAGACGCTGGCGGCGCGGCCGGAGGCGCTGCCCCACATCCCGCGGGAGCGCTTCACCCTGGAGCTGTGGGTGAAGGCGGAGGGCGGACAGAGCAACCCGGCCGTCATCGCAGGTAAAGCCCGACGGGGTGCGGCGGTAGGGGTGCGCCGTGCGGCGGGGAGGAGCGGGGGGGGACGCGGGGACGGAGCCGAGATCCGGCGCGGCTCACCTGCGGCAGGTGACAGCACCCGCTCCGTCCCGCTGACACCCCAAATCCCGCTCTCCCCACGTCCCGGGCACTCACTGGGAGAGGGGCTGCGTTTCCCGGCCCCTCCTTCCCCCGGGTTTGGGGCACGGAGCTCCCGGTGGAACCCCCCCGGCCCGCGGAGCCCCGGGAGCGGCGGCCGCACGGTGGCAGCCGCACCTCGCGCACGGCCCCGGCCCGGGCTGCGCGGTGTCCCCGGGCTCTGCATCCCCCCGGGGTCCCCTCTTCGTGTGGCTGCCGAGGGGAGCTTCTCTCCGTGGGGATAGACGTGGCACGGGGGGCTAACTCATGACGGGCTGGCTGGTGGAGAGCTGCACTAAGAATCATAGAATTGGAATAGTTTGAGTTGGAAGGGATCTTTAAAAAACATCTGGTCCAACTCCCCTGCGCTGAGCGGGGACACCCACAGCTCCATCAGGTCTAGCCTGACCTTGGGTGTCTGCAGGGACGGGGCACCCACACCTCTCTGGGCAACCTGTGCCTCTCCACTCCCCAGCCCCCCACCGAACCCCTTTGCTTTGCTTACCGCCGGGTGCCGCGCTTACACTTTTCTCCCTGGGATGCAGGAGAGGAGCAGGGATGGGTGGCACGGAGGAAAACTGATCCAGTGCCCCCCACCCACCCATCGCCCAGCTGTCTGCACCTGGAGCTCAGCCCTGCAGGTGCTCTGCGTTACTTTCCCCAGCTAGTTTTCTCTCTTTTGTTGTTTGTCCAATTTTCCCTAGCGGAGGGTGGGCCCGTCGTCACACAGCGACCACTGGCACCGGCATGATCCCCCGCTCCAGGCTTTGAGTCAGCCCCACGCACCTCCGGCTGGCTGAGTCACCCGCCGCTTCCCACCCGCGCCCTGCAGCTGGCAACGCGGGGCCGTGGTGATGGGGACAGGGATGGGGAAGGGGCAGTGCCGCCGTGTTCTGTGCGAGCAGGCGGCACCGGGACCTCCAGCCTCACTGCCCCGCTGGGATGGGGCTGAGCGTCGGCTGCGTGGTGCTCAGGGAGGAGCCCGAGGGGAAGGGATGCTCTGCGTGGTCCTTACAAAGCAGTGCACTTCTCCTTCACCGCTCTTCTGGCAGTCAAACCAAAAGGGTTATTTCTTCTTTTGCTGTCTCCGCTGCCCCAAATTTACACCCCAGTGCTTTGGAGGGCAGTTTTGTGGCCAGTTTTTTGCATATCGGTGCTGAAGCAGGGCTGCTTCCCTTCAAGTTTTTGTGGTGTTGCCAGCAACTCATGTTTTAAACCCAGCATTATCACTGCAACCCTGGGCACATGTCACAAACATTATGTTTCCCCTTTCCCATCCTATAGATTAGATGCCAAATTGTACTTGTGGGTGGCAAGGCTTGCATCTCCTCTGCAATGGCTCTTTCCCTTTTGGTGGGCCACTTGTGAATTTGTGGGGTGCTCCCAGGCTGTGTTTGCAAGGATGCTGGGTCCCATTCTTCCCATAAAGTTGCACCACCTCAATGCTGTTTGCTCTCTTCTTGCATTTAACCAAATTTGGGGCACCCTAAACTGCAGGAGGAGATCCCAAGCCCTGTTTCCTCTGTCCCAGTGATGAGCAAATCCTAGGGCATGGCTTTTGAGTGTGCAGCCCCGGCACTTCCACTCAGCACTCTGCTTTCACAATCCACTAGCATACAACAGCTGGACAAACCTCATCTGCCCCCATAGTTTGGCTGGTTTTGTTGCCAGCGTCTTGGCTGGGGTGGTTGTGACCACCTGGTTGCAGCTTGTCCTCCATGAAGAGTGCAAACAGCACTGAGGTGGAGAATGGGATACCTGGCGGCCAGCGGTGCTTGGCATGACCTTTGTGAAGCTGGTTGCTGGGTTATGAGGGCTGGCAGGGATGCGTGGGACCACGGTGGCCTGGATCCCTTGGACTTGATCCCTTTGACGTGGTCACATCCTTATCTCTAAATTGGAGAGATATGGATTTGAAGGGTGGACCGTTTGGTGGGTAAGGAATTGGTTGGAAGGTCACGGACAGAGGGTTGTAATGCTTTGGTGCTTGCTGGGTGGCAGTGTTGTGGTGGTATTCTTGCGAAGCCTTGCTCTGATGTGGAATGGCACACACAAGGCTTAGGGAGCTTGAGTTTTTTGGATTTTCAAGATGGTTCAAATCCCACCCCCTCGCTGCTGGCTGGAGAAAGATTCAGGGTGGGGTCAAGATTCTTTAAAGCTAAGCAGCCCATCCTCATGCCCAAGGAAAGATCTCTTCAAGTGCTTGGCACTTGCCTTGTGAAAACCCCAACTTGTCAACAACCTGTGTCAAAATGCAGTGAGAAATGGGGGCCAGCCTTGTCCCCACGGCAAGGTGCCATGGATGGAGCTCAGAAGGGATGTCAAGCTTGTTGTCCCCAGATGGTGATCCTATGAATGTCCCAGCAGTGGTAGCAGCCACTAGCCAATGGCTGTTCTGGAGGCATGGTGGCTCCACGTGCTTCCAGCCACCTGCGGTCATTAACTGCAGGGTGAGGGAAATCTGGGCAATGGAAGATTGAGATACCTCGGAGACTTAGGAGCCCAGGATGTTCTGCTTTGGATTGCCTCATTGTAATTCCTAAAAACTCTGTCTCATCCTGGCCTGCAGTCATGCTCCTATGGGAATATCTTTCTCTTTGGCCTCTCCTCTCCAACTGGCTGTGCTCTTCATCCCCTTTCCACCCAGCCTCCCTCGCTCTGACCTCCCTCTAACTCCTCCACCTGCTCACCCAAATAATGAGCAGTGCTTACTGCCCAGACCCTGTCCACCTTTGTTTGCCCCTGTCTCATCCAATGTGACCACGTGGGTTAGTGGGGAAATAGCGGTGATAGGTGGACGGTTGGACCAGATGATCTTGGAGGTCTTTTCCAACCTCGGTGATTCTATGACTCTGTGAAAAACTCCCCTGCCCCTTCTCCCCAAAACACAGAAGCCCAATGGTGTGTGCTTTGCAGTTTTGTGCTCCATTTCCCCAAGGGTCTTCCCAGGGCAGGAGGCAGTGGCATGCCACGAGGATGCTCACGGAGTGGCGATGATCTCCACTCCTCACCACCTCCCCCGTTTTCTCTCCAACCCCATCCCCTCTGCAGGCGTCTTCGACAACTGCTCACACACAGCCAGCAATAAGGGCTGGGCACTGGGCATCCGTGCCCTGCGGCTGGGCGGCAAGCAGGACGCCCGCTTCTTCTTCTCCCTGCGCACGGACCGAGCGGCCGCCGCCACCGAGGTGACGGGGTCCCACCGCTACCAACCCGACACTTGGACCCACCTGACCGCCACCTACGACGGGCGCTGGATGGCCCTCTATGTGGACGGGGTGCGGGTGGGCCGCACCGGCGGGCAGGGGGGACCCCTGCACAGCACCTTCATGGCCTCCTGCCGCACCCTGCTGCTGGGAGGGGACGCCTGGGGGGACGCTCATGCTTTTCGGGGACACGTGGCCGGCCTGGCCCTGTGGCGGGACGCGCTGCCCCAAGCGCAGCTCCAGCGATCCTTCCTTGAGGGGGTGTCCGTGGGCACTCCGGTGCTGGCCGCCGGCTTGGACGCCTTGGAGCAGCAGTGGGTGCCATTCCGTGAAGGCTCGCTCCCCCGGCGCCGGGTTCTGCCCCCCGCCGTGCCCCCCATCCTCCATCCGTTCGGTCCTCCAGCCTGCGGGCAGACGGCGTGCGACAACGTGGAGCTGGTCTCCCACTACAACCAGCACTGGCCGCTGCGCGGGGCCAAGCTGGTGCGGTACCGAGTGGTCAGCCTGGCCGAGGACAACGGCGGGCGGCCGACGGTGAGCCGCGAGCAGGTGTGGCGGCAGCACCGGGCGCTGAGCGAGGCCTTCCGCCCCTACAACATCTCCTGGCAGCTCAGCCTGCTGGAGGTGCACAACTCATCCTTGCGCCGCCGCGCCGTCCTGCTGGGCTGCGAGCCCAGTAAGGTGGGCAACGAGCGCTGCGACCCCGAGTGCGAGCACCCGCTGACCGGCTACGACGGCGGGGACTGCCGCCGGCCCGGGCGCTGCTTCTCCTGGAAGCGCCGCGATGGCGTTTGCCACATGGAGTGCAACAACATGTTGGACGACTTTGATGATGGCGACTGCTGCGACCCACGGGCCACCGATGTCACCAGGACCTGCTTCGACCCCGACTCGCCATACAGGTACGTGGGGGCCGGGCGGAGGGCTGGGGAGCTGTGTGGGTTCTCTGGGGATGCTGCAGGTCCTGTGGGTGCAAAACGCCCTGCAAATGCTCATGGAGCACCTGTGCATGGCGCTAGAGCATGGGGGCACCTGCTGTGATGGGGGCTGAGGAAGCACAGGGGGAGGAAAAGGAGCCCTCCTCTCAGTGCTTCCCCTCCAGCCATGGCACAAGATGTGACCTCCAGATGTTTTCCCACCATGGAATGCCATTTGGTGACAGCCACCGTCACTGCCCTGTCTGTGCCCATCTTCTTGTTTCCCATTATTGGGGTGGTGAGTGGTTCTGCTGCCTGCCCCATGGCTGCTCAGGGTGGCCACCCATTGCTACTTGGCCACCAGAAGGGGCTTTGCTACTTAATAGAGACATGGCCAAGGCTCGATCCTCGCCCTCTGTGCGCAGCTAGGAGAATGTTTTCATCCTCAGACAAGAAGGGCTCCACCTAAATTTAAAAAGGCCAAATTTTTGCTAGTATGAATCAGGGCTTCCATTTGTCAGGATTTTCCCCTGAAAGTTGGGAAAGAAAAAGAAACGAAACAAAACAAAAAACCAACACGCAAAACAAAACAAAACAAAACAAAAACCTTGCTTCTGTGGGAAAATGGGGACACTAGGGAAATAACAAAACTTTTGCAATTTTTCTTTCCGCAGCCCTCATTGGTCTGCAGACAAGATAGGACTGTAGGCAAAGCTCTGAAGGGGAAATCCATTGTGCATGGTGGTTGGGAAATGTGGGGGAACGGATCGCATGGGGCCCTGGGCAATGTGATCTAGTACTTGATCTAGTGGCTGACAACCCTGCCTGTAGCAGGGGGGTTGGAACTTGGTGATCCTTGATGTCCCTCCCAACCCAAGGCATTCTGTGATTCTATAACTCTACGATCCCACTGCTGCCAAGCTCCTGAGCGCTGTGCTCCCTGCCTGCATGGGTACCACAGCAGCTGTGGTAGGTGCAACCAGAATTTGCACCCCGCTGTTTCATGGGAGATTGGTAGCATAGGTCTGGGAAGCAATGGGGTGAACTGGTTGGGTTGGTGCCTTCCTACGGGTCGGGGGATGAATCCCAAAGTACACAAGCAGGCGTTTGGCCATAAAGCATTACGCTTAAATGAGTGTTTATGAGGAGTGGGGCAGCTGGGGAACTTGCAGGAGGATTTTTAGGGTGGAAGCCAAAATGGGAGGAATAACAGAAAATAAAACTTAACAAACTGAGGAAAGGCAGCACGGCAGGAGCCAGGTGCCCGGAGGTAAGAGCTCTCAGCATGGTGAGAGCCATGGCTGGGGACAGCGTTGCGTTGTCTTTGATGGAGATGGGCAGGGGGAACCCCGCTTGCTGCTGGCGGACATCTCCCTTCAGGTCAAGGTGGCACAACGGAGCTTCAGGGTTTTTTGTGCAGTGAATCAGCTCTGCCGTATTTCATTTCAAGGCTCGCTAAAGCAGTGGTTTGGATGTGAGTGCTTCTCAGCGCTGCCAAAAATAATCCGAAGGAGAAAGTCAGTGTGAGACACTGGACAATTTCTTACTAGTGCTGTCGACAGATGCCGTTGTTTTGGTGGAGGGCCCCAATACCTTGGCTTGTGTGAGCTTACGCACGTGTAAAAGCTTTTACCTTCTTAGAATAGCCCTCACCTCCCTATGGCTGCATCTTTGAGAAAGGCAAATCTGATTTTTGGAGAGATCAGAGGCAACTCAATTGCTTCTCAGCTGCTGGAGGTCTCTGTATGCTTCTAGAGCTATGTTTGGTCCCAGCACATTGGCCGTGCATAGTCTCACCCGATATCAATAGCAAAGGAGGGAGATGAGGCTTGGAAAGAAGGGTGGCAAGGCTGTGGGACAGGGAGCCGTGCTGAACCCATGGCAGTGTTGGTGTGCACAGAGCCAGGCCGTGGTACTGAGCCCTTCCCATGACCTCGGCAGGAGATGTGGACAGCCAATCAAGGATGTGACTCACCATGCAAAGAACAAGGGGACAGGCATGGCAGGAGAGCTGCCCGCTGTCACCCTGCACCCAGCTCCCCCTGCTTTTTCATGAGCTGCTGGCAATGTAATGCCAGGGTCCTGGAGTAACGTTTGTGTTGATTTGCTGCAGACATCATCTCCTTACAGGGCTCGAGTGCTCTTGTAATTGGTGCTCTTGGAAGGAAAGCAGCAACAGCTCATTAACAGCAATTAACACCCAGCGCGGGCCCCCCTCGGGCAGTTACTCAGTGAGCCTGGTGTGTGACACAGTGCATGTGAAAAGAGCAACTGGAGGGCAGCCTGGGTACCAGCAGAAGGAACAGAAATAAGCAAATAACACAATAAGCAGAAGAACCAGCGGTGGAGGTGCTGCCTAAAGGGAAAGCCATAGCCACAAAGAGCCTCTGCCATGGCCCTGAAAGCCACAGGGCTAGGAAGGTGTGGGGCAGTGCTTGAACAGGGCTGCCCAGCACGCTCCCTGCCCCACATTTTCCCTTTCCTCTTGCCAGCCCCTTGTTTCCAGAGTAGCAAATTCCATTTTGCCTCCTCTGGGATGGCCACAGCTGTGATGTTAGGGTCTATCTCATCAACAGGACACTTGATGGGCCTTAATGTGGGCTTAGCCAGCCTGCCTTCCTCGGGGAGAGATGCTTAATTGGGTTAGGGCTGTTGGGAAGCCTCCCGCTGTTTAAGCGGTTTCTTCAAGCACTAATCCAGATTAACCTCACCGAGTGTCTCTTGTGGACGGGCCCCAGGGATGAGCTGTCACTTGGCAACTCTCCTTTCCTTGCTACAGGAAGCCTGAACTCAAAAAGCGAGCGACCCACAAGTGCTGGGCTCAGGTCTGGGGGCTGTAAGCACAGTGGTGAGGAGATGGGCATCTTGGGAACCCCAAAGAGAACCCCAAAGGTAGCAGTACTGGTCTTGCTGGCCACTTCCCCCAGCTGGTAGGCCCGCTGGGGCTGGGCAGGTGCAGTAATTAACAGGGCTTTTTTCTGGAGCCTGATGGACTCCTTGGTGGGTTCTTTAAAGTTTCATGAGAGAGGTTGGACTGAGCTCATAAAAAAAAGCTGAACATTTCCTTGCGGGAAAGCCCGCTCTCTCTGGGCTCTTCCCATTGATTACTAATTTCAAAGCTTGGCAAAGATGGATGGGATTGTCCTTGGTCGAGCTGTTGTATCCTGAGGAGACAGGATGTCCACCAAGATGCTTGTTCATAATGCAGTGAAGAGCCCCTGTGGACAGGCCTGTGGGGTCTGAGCTCAGGCAGGGTCCTGGATTGGTTCAAATACCCCAGATTTGCTTTTGACCCACTCAGCCCAAGTACATCGGAGAGCACTTGGTATGTAACACCTCCTTTGCGTCCGGTGCATTGTGCCAAAGAATGAGCCCAGGAGTACAGTTGTGTTCTGAGGAGCAAAGAACTCTGAGAGAGTGTGGTAAGAAGATGCACAGGTTCTGCTCCCGGTCGGTGTGACTTCCTGAGCCCTGCGGTGTGTCTGCACTCATGTCACCCCTGGGTACTGCTGGGGGGCTGCTCACCTCAGCCTCCAGCTGCTGCCTTCGCCTTCCCCGTGGGATGTTTTCTGTTTGCTTAGACATCCTATTTCTTCTTTCCAGTCCCTTGTCTGCTGTGAGAGCTGCTCCTTTCCTGCCGTGGGATGCAGTTGTCCATCCTCGTCTCTCTGGTTTGGCCTCTCTTCCAGGCTGTTGGTGGAGATATATCTCCCAGACTTCATCATACATCAGGCTATGAGTTGAGCATCCCAGAGGGCTTTCAGGGCATTCATTCTCTCGAACCTGTGAGAAGGAGGTTACAAGACCTCCACCTCGAGCTGGCAAAGGGAAGGGAAGGGCAGCACGCACCACCAGGGACCTGCCTGGTGCCCCGGGGTGGCTGGGGCTGTGCAGGAGGACAACCCAATCCGCGTGCGAGTGGGAGCAGCAGTTCCTGCCCAGCAGCTGTAGGAACCCAGGCGCTTTCAGGGAAAACAACCCACCCAGATGTGAGCTATTGTTCTAGCAATACCACCATCCTGGGAGCTGATCGGATCCAGACGACAATTGTGAAGGAACAGCGTGTGTCCGAGAGCTGGGCTGGGGAAGGGGGGAGTCACTCAGTCACTCTGTTTCCAGCTTTTCAGCACTCCCTGGGGTTCCTACTCATCCATCCGTGTGCAGCTGAGATCCCAGGAAACCACCCAGCAGGGTGCTTGGCAGCGCGCTGGTGGGACTCCATCAGCCCCACGCTGATGGGCTCTTGTGGATGATTGATGCACGTTTGGGTTGGCAGGCTGTGCCGCGGACACTGGAGCTGTTGAACGAGCATACCATTTTCAGTTTGCCTTGGCTCCGCCGACACCGTGATGTAGGAAATCCAATTGTCCCTTTGCAGAGGGTGATGTGGGGAGAGGGACGGGTCGGATGCAGCCCAAGCCCACCGAAACAGCGTGAGGCAGAGGGCTCTGGGGAGGGGAGCAGCCGTAGCCTCGGGGCTTTTCTTCCTTGTGGGATTGTTGCATTACAAATCTTCCCCCAACGAATGATCTCGCATCTTTTTTACATTCGCAAGAAAGGCATTTTTAGAATGCTGGCTTGCGCACGCTCCGGCTGGGGCACCCGATCGCCTGGACCTAAAAATAAGCTGGGGGCTGGGGACTCGATTTGTCCCCTCCTTATTTATCTATTTATTTGTTTATTTAAGAAGGGAGGGGGATGTTTGGATGGAATAGATTTCTTTTCCCCTCTTTCTCTGTATTGATCTCCTTCCACACTTATACCAAGACTGTTTGCCCTTCGATGAGCAGCTTCATCCTTGCTCAGCAAATTCGCCCACTGCTGACATCCCTGGGAAGGGTCCTTCTCCTGCACAGCAAAGATTGTCTTTCTGTGATGTTTTCAAGCGTACCCCACCTGCCTGTGCTGTGGGGAAGGGTAATTCCAGCTCTCCAGATGGGGAAACTGAAGCATGCAAATCCTAGCTGACTTGTGCAGCAATGCAGTGCTGGGGCTCTGCTCTGCTGCCTCCTAATCCCTAGGTGGGAAAGAGGAGCATTTAATGAAGCTGTCCAGGCCTGACTAAATGCAAGGCAAGAGCTGGCACTGCTATCTGCACAACTTGCCCCATCTGGAGTGCTTAGCTGGCTCCCCATGCTGTGGTGGTGGGAAGCAGGAGCCTTGAACCCACTGGTGTTATCCCGCTTCAGGCTCTTGGGAATGCCTCCCTCACCTGGACTGCTACTTCATGCATCGGCAGAAAGGAAGAGAGAGCTGATTTACAACAGATCTCCTGTGGTTTAGATGGGGACTGAACTTATCTGTACTGTCTGAGACAGGGAAAGAGTGCTGCAAGGCTCAGCCCTGGCCCGGGAAGTTTTCTATTTTTCTTTGAAACAAACAACCCAGGCAGAAACCGAACCGTACCTGGCTTTGTTTAGCTTGGAGCCTGCTCTGCAATAACTTGCCACTGTTGAATTCCGCCTCGCGAAACCGCAAGGGGCTGCAAACCTGTTCCTGCGCTCCCCCCGTGCTCCTTCACACGTGTTCGGTGTAACGAGGGTGGCTCAGCAGCCAGCATCAACACCGGGAAAAGGCAGCGGGTGCTCAGCCAGGCAGGGACAGCCGGGCTCTCCGAGGCGTGCTGGCGTGTGCTGGAGCCACGCTGCTGCCTGTGCTGGGATTTGGAGTGGAGCCATGTGGAGAGATGCTGGGCTCCTGGCCTCGCTGCGCTGCTGCCGTGCTCCCTGCGAGGCTCCTGCCTTCCTCGCTTATTTCAGATCTGGGTCTTCTGCTCTGCTTCTCTCACATTCTTCCCATTCACTCTCCCCATGCACCCAGTGCTGTTGTCCCATGATGCCAGCTCTGCTCTTCTTTCCACGGACCAGTCCTCATGCTGCCCTGGTAGATCTGCAGGGACTTCCCCACTTGCTAGTCCTGTGCTCCTGCAGATGGCCAAGCATAAACCTTGGGTGGAGGAGGGTTGTTCTGTAGAAGGAAGTGCAGCCATCCGAGCATCCTTTGTGCCTGCTGCAAGTGAGGGGTCAGTGCAGAACACAGGTGGGAAGCCCAGCCCAGCAGGGTCCTATCACTCAGGCATGCGCCCAGACAGAGCTACACGTGGCCATGAGCGTTGCTCCTTCCTTGCATACTCTCAGAGCATGCATACTCTTGGGGTTGGAGGTGGGTGCATTACGGACTGCCTCGGGTATGGCACTTGGAGCCATCTGAGAGGGCTGGAAACTGGCAGTGAATGACAATACTTGTCTCCTTTCCAGTGGGTTGCTGGTCAGAACTTTCTTCACTGGGTTTATGAAAGAGAAGGTAAGAGGGAGCAGGAGGGTCAATGTCCCTTTTGCAGCTTTGAGGCCTGTTTTTTCATTGGTGTTGTTGCTGGGTATATGCCTTGGGCACTCCCTGGTTTGGAGGTGATGATGTCTCATGGAATCACAGAACAACATGGATTTGAAGGGACCTCTAGAGATCATCAAGTCCAATGCCGCTGCTAAAGCAGATTCCCTCCAGGAGGTTGCATAGGTAGATGATCAGGAGGGATCTGAATCCTTCCAGAAGAGGAGACTCCGCAGCCTCTCTGGGCAGCCTGTTCCAGTTCATGATGCTCTTCGCAAAGCCTGAACCCACAGCCTGGTTTCAGACAAAGAGAAATTTCGGCATCTGTGTTCCTGCAGCCAGGAGATGAAAGATGGGTACAGGGTGGGGAGTGACTGCAGCCTTTGCTGAGGCCTTGGAGATATCAGAGAGCTGCTGGGGCTGGAAAAACCTTAAATCCACGCCTCAGCTTGTGGGTTTGGAGTTCCTTTAAAGTTCACTCCTATTTAAATTTTTGGGACGTGCTAACCTCCAAACAAACCAAGTTTTCTACATGGAACTTTGAGCGTCTGATCCTCAAGTGAGAGCCTGTAGGTTGAGCTGAACCCCAGGAGTCGTTTGACTTTTTGCTCTTGCTGGAAGCAAGGGACAGTGCGTGTGGCCAGGGAGGATGAGATGGTCCTCTGCTCCCACCACAAGAGGCCAGCCGTTCTGAAAGCCTGGCTCTCCCCTAATAGAAGATGTCCTCCCACCTCGATGGGGCTCAGATGCGTCGCACATTTTAAGATGACCTCACTTGTGAGGAAGTTGAAAGTCTCTTTGAGGAAGAGATGGCTGTGATTCATGCTGATAGAAATAGAAGGGCCAAACAAGCAAATGGAAACTCCCTATTGACCACGTCCCTGCGATTTAAAAGGGTTTTTACTACCTATTCCAGTATTAATTTGAAAATCATATGCATTTACTCTTACATACCACAATCAGATGGGTTTTAAGCCATTAAGGCCCATTGGGTCAATAACTGCCATTTTCAAAAATCTATTAAATACCCATTTCCGCGGAAATAGAGCTCCTACAATTGATCACAGCTACCAACTGCCATTAAAATAAATCCCAAACGCTATCTGCTCCTTCAAGATGCGGAGCACTAAAACACAGATTGCTGGGACAAATTTATCCCAGGGGAAAGTTGATGGTCCATTACACTTAAGCAACACAAGGATTGTCACATAAGCCAGGAAGTTTATGGGACTTGCATGTGTTAGCCTTCCCTGAGGGGGTCAGGAGGAAGGTTCATGGAGTGAATTGGTAGCTCTAACACAAGCTCAAAGCCAGGCACCCATGGGAGCTTCTTGTGAAACATTTGGCTTATTTTGTATTGACTTTCAAGTGTCCGTAGGCTTTGGTTGCTTGGCAGAACCAAACGATGCTCTAGGGCTGAAGTGTTGGAAGAAATAATGAGTTTGCGGGTCTGCTCTTGGTGGAACAGGATTTTCCACATTGTATACGTAACACAGTGTGCATGCTCTGGTCATGAAAAAGGGTGTCCCTTCCCCTCCAGCAACAAAGTGATGTTGGATGGATTTGGGTTGAGAGTGGAGGAGGCACTGTGTGTTCAACAGCTTAATGGAGTTAAACTTGAAGGAGATAAAGTAGAACACATGTGTTCCCATCCCTGGGGGAGAGTGTAGACATCCAGAGGGAATGTTGTGGAGCTTCTCGCCTTTGCCATGCAGATGATAGAGTTCATGATAAAATGGTTTCTGTATCACACATCACAGCCCCCTGAGCCTTTGGGACCATTGCTGGTGGCTGTTTCTGCTGCTTTCTGCAGTGCAGGATTGACTCAAACCTCATGAAACCACTGTTTTTAGTGAACCCCTATGGAGAACTCTTCTCCTTTGGATCAGGTTTGCTGTCCCTCTTGGGCACCTAAGAAGGTGTGAGTGCCATCTGTCCTTCAGAGGTGGCTCAAGTACCGTCTCTCAGCTCCATCCAGCCATCAATTTCCATTATTTTTTGGGAAGTGGGGTGGGAGGGTGCAAGTAATGACTTGGAGACTTTGAAAGCCAGAAGTCTGTTGAGATTTGCAGGCGGATGTAAGGTCTGTCAGCATGAGGACAACCAGATCAGCCCATCTCGTTATGATCTTTGTTCACCTCTGCAGACATAGGTGATGTATCACAATAGCTGTTCTCCAGTCACAGGCGCTGCGATCTGTCCTTCTGGATTCAGGGTGGCACTTCCTCAGCCTCCCACTGCAAATACCCACCAAGTTTTAGCTGTGAGCACTTGGATTTCCGCACTTTAATCTCAATTAAACTGATCTTCAGGCCCACATCCCTGCTCAGCAGACCTCCTTGTTTCTTCCATTGCTTTTCTCATTTCTGAAAGGGCCTTTTGCTCTTTGTTTTCACTGGAGTCGGCCTGACTTCAGGGAATTCCCATTCCACCCTGCTCTCCCAGCCACTCCGATGCAGCCGTGCCCGCTGTTCAGTCCTGTTTTTCCATTCTTAGTTCAAGAACTGTCTTTACTTCTCTGTCTAAATTAATCTCAATCAAGCCATAATTAGTTCAGCACAAGTTTTCTTTCTTTCATCAGCTCTTTCATAATTCTTACACTGCTTACCAAAACCCAGTCTAAAATAGTATTGGCTTTTGCTGGTGCAGTGATGATTTACTAAAGAATTTTGTTAGCGAGCACTTCCAGGAATAACTGGACCATGCTGTTGTGAGCAGCATTTATTCTTCAGCCTATCTCAGGGCGAAGTGTCCTGCAGGGCTTTCTAGTCTGACACTGATGGTATTGTTCGTTCTTACCCGAATCTGACCTCAGGAAGTTGCATGCTCCCATCTGATGTAGCTGGCAGCAGGTCTGCTGAGTGCTGTGGTCCGCAGCCTTCTGCTCTCTGTCCCCAGTACATGTGCACGGAAGGGGCACAGCCTTGAACCACAGCCCTTTTTTATGGTGCTGTCCACAGCTGTGCCAGTGCAGCTCTGTCCCTGCAGCATCTGCTGCTGCTGCTTCAGTCCCAAAGCCAAATCCACACCCCACACAAAAACAGGGAGGTTTCCTCTGACTGCAACAGGAATTGCTCTTGTGGAAGGGAAACCCTTATCCCCACAGCCCTCATATAGGAGCGTTTTGGTCTGCCATCCTTTCTGACATTTTGGTACTCAGCCGCTCGTGCCAAGTTTGAACCGTCTCTCATACAGTGCTGCTAGTGATGACTGCTCCCTGCTGCTCTTTGTCCAGTGGTGTCAGTGCCTCAGCATTGGTCTTCCCAGGCAAGCCCAAGACGTGATGAGATGCTCTCGATCTCCGTGCACCCAAATGGCTTTGGATTCTTCAGCTGGAATCCAACATACTGTGAAGCTGATAAGGGACTCCCAGGGTCTACAGAGGGCTACCTGCCAGTGGTGCTGAGCCTCCTGTGAGCCCAGGGAGTGGTCTGACTGTTCCTCCAGCTTCCCTTTGCCCCTCAGACAAGTTTCATGTCTGCCTTGCTACTAGATGCCCAGACGACTGAGCCTCCTTCTTAAGCTGCACGATGCTGGCACTGATGTTTGTGGCATGGCAGTATAGTGCTGGGCTGGAGACAGAGCTCAAAGGTTTGTGGCCTTGGGGAGTTGAAGGGTCTTAACAAGCACAGGAAAACTTCAGCTTCTGTTTAAATATACAGCATCCCACCAGGTGCAATGCCAGAAATACCATGGCAGGTAAACCCAGAGCACAAGGCAGCTGCAATGATGAGGGCTACCATCAGTCCTGTCTGAAGGCAGGCCAGATAACTCGTCTGGGCTTGTGTGCTGTGCCAAGGTGGTTCTGTGTCCTGTTTACGTGGTAGTACAGCAGGCTTTGTCTGTCTGCACGAGGGAGGCAAGGTTAAACATCACCTGGGAGTTCTTGCGCTGGGAATAGCAATGGGGATTCCCAAATCCTACGAAGATTTGTGTATGCAAGCCTGAGTTTGGCAGTGTATCTCTTTAGACTCCCTACGGAGTTGCCATGGAGGGAGAGCCATGGCAGGGATGAGTGCAAGGTCTTCGCTTTGGTTCACCATCTGGAGGAGCATCTCTTCACTGACACGATGGAGAATTCAGAGAGTCTGCCCTCTGAAAATACACATGCCACTTGCTTCAGCACCTGTCTTCATGGACTCAGTCATGGCTCTTTGTCTTTCTGCTGATTTTTCGGAAGGAAAGTTTCTGCACACCGTGTTAACCCTTTGCAGCCCTGGGGAAACGTGCTGTCAGCACAAGTTACTGGCAGGCTGGTTTGTGTTCCTGGGAAGCCTGAGGGATTCCTCATTTGTCAAGAAGAGGTTTGGGGAAAAAAAGGATCCTCCCTGCTTGGCAGGAGTAGGAATTTCCTTGCGGTGGATGAGAGACATGAAAGCAGAATCCCCTGTGACTTCATTAGGCTGGATGGTTAGCTTGGATCTGGCTGCGTCTCAAGTATTTTCCGACTGTCCATGGAGGGCACTTGGACAATTTCCATTCAACCCCACTCCCACATCCCTTCTGAAAAGCCTACAGGGAAAAGACTTCTATTTTTGCATTGCAGTGGAATTCCTGTGGCATTACACACTGTATCCTTTGCTATACCCAGAGAATTCTGTTTGATTTATGGTGCTGCATGGTCCATGTTGGCCTTGCTTTTCATTCAGAAGTGCCATCTTTTGCCTTTCCTTGGTAGTGGCCATTTTTATGGCACCAAGATTTCTTGCTGCTCTTGCTTCTCTTCACTCACCTTAAACAAAATCAGGCTTGAATCAGAGTTTGTTTGCCCATTCTACCACGCAGTAGATTAGTAGAGCTTTTCCTCTTTCCATCAGCGTTCCTACTATTTTTGCCAGAAATTGCTTCTTGCAGGAGGACATCAAGTTTTCTCTATTGGCTCAGTTGACCCAGAACTTGACTTATAACCATGAGTAGAAAGATTCTGTCTTCCCCATGGATTAGGAAACAGTGGTGCAGGTAAACACATGAGAAGGGATGCAAAGGCTTTCCTTGGAGGCTTGAGACCATGTACAAAGCATGGTATTTCTACTGCTTGGAGTAGAATCTTTTGGTCTTCAAGCCTTAATCAGAACATCAGAAATTTGGATAAGTTGTTAGGGTTTTTATCCATGTAAGTGACTAAATTGTGGAGTAGATTTCCAAGAGAGGTAGTGAAAACTCTGTCCTTGGAGCTGTTCAGGTCTTAGCTGGACATGGCCCTGAGCAATTGGATGTAATTAGACAAGTTTTGAACAAGAGGTCAGACTAGGTGACCTGTGGAGGTCCTCTCCATCTGCAATTATGAGTCTCTGAATGCATAGCTCTTCGGAGATTGTCATGAAGTTCAGCAGCCTCCTTGTTTTCATCTCCTTTACTGATTACCTGAAATTTCACGCAATGACAGTATGTCATGTTCCATACACAGTCATGTGCTCCTAACCCATTTCCATGACTGCAGAAGCATCAGTGCTTCTCCACTGTACTGCTGTAGAACGGTACAAGATCTAGGCTTCCCCATCCTGTTTTTCCAGCAGCCGTGAGTTCCACAAGTGTTCTCATGGTACCTAAGCCTGCCTTGCAGCCAGGTTCTCCGCTAGCACCATTCATTTAGCGGTATCACAGGTGAGAACCGATGAGCACCAGCATGATGGAAGCCCTCATATCTGGACTCACTCCTTCAAACACCATCATTCCAGACAGTGTTTGTGCCCACAATCCATTCTAGTAGTGGCAGCCCATGAGCCTTCCTTACTCCCTATCTACTGTTGGATATATTCTTGCAAGCTGCGCTCTCCTAGGGGTGCACATACTCCCCAGGCCAAAGTGGCTTTGCCATGCATCTAGCTGCTCACCACAGAGTTTATTTATGTTCTTGGAGAAACATTTGCAAACCTGAAGACCTTTTTATGCCTCTTTTCTGTCCTCTCCTTTAGTCTCTGTGGAGAGAGGGTGTTACTTCTCGGCTGTTTTTTTATTATTATTTTTGGTTTTTTTTCCCCCCACATATCCTTCTGGCTTTCCCTGCGCCTGTGTGTTGGTTTGCAGCACCCACCATGCTGTAAATGCCACCTAGTTTGGAATCCTCCAATCTTGAAGGAGCTGAGAAGCTATGTGGCGAGCAGAGATGTCTGTCGTTTGGTTCTTTCATGGAGACCAAAAGATTCTCTGCTGTCCGCAGGGAAAATCACAGAAGTGCCAAAAAAGAGGGAGAGCATGACCTTTGCAGAAAGGGACAGGCAGAGACGCCAGTTGCATGCTCCTTGTCTCAGCTAAGGATGCCAATGGGAAACAGACTTTGAGGGGAATCAGAGTTGCCCATTCTAGAGCTGTTTTGGTCTTGCTCATGTCTTTGGGGACACCATCGGGATGTGCTGCTTTCCTTGCCATAGTGGGTGAAACTGAGGTCCCTTCCTCTCCTTCTCCATCCACTCCATCTGAGCATCTCCATGCTGGAACTGCTCCCCCCTACCCTTAACGCAACTCTGAACCATCCAAGTCTCTCAATGGAGGAGATCAGTTATTTATAATTAAGGGTTGACCAAAAAATGTTGCTAGTGTCAAGGGAACAGCAGGCGACAGCCAGAAAAACATGATGTCTCCAGAAGAGAGGCAGCGGGAATATCCCTCTGAATCGGGCTGACGTTAGCTCTCGGAATTTGGACAGCCTGGAAGGGTTTGGGGCTATTTTTCCAAGATATCATAGGTCAGGAATCAACATTATTTTTAATTCTGTGTCCCCCGAGCAACTCTGGTGCATGAGGGAGACTTTTTCTCCCCTCCTTGTACTCCATTTCTATGAATTTTTTGCTTTTCTTCCTTCCGAGTCATGCCACAAATATGTCCTTCAGGTTTATTTATTCTTCTCCCTATCTATTCCTCCCAGCCTGCTCCCATCTTGGTTGGGTTGCAGAGATGGCGTCAGCGTGGCGCGTGTCTGGGATGCTCAGGCGAGACATCACAAATAAGAGATCATGTTATCCTAATTTGCTGTTTCCGGTTGGGAGAGTTTTTCTTTCCACAAGCTTATGCGCCTGGGGAGAGCGTGCTGGGAATGCTGCTTTGTGGTGGGAGATCTCAGGGCCTGGTGAAGAAGAGATGGTCATCTCATCCCATCGTTAAATGCTGCCTTATGCTTCAGCCAAGATTTTCCAAAGTGGCTGATGTTTTGGAATTACTTTGTCACTGAGAAGGTGGCTAAGATGCCCAGGACAGGATGGCCTACCAGGTCAGGCAGGTGTGGGAGCAAAGTCAGCAGATTCCAATTATCTGATACTTGCCAAGTTGGTAACAACTTCTGAAAACCTATGCTATTTCAGATCCAGGGAGATGGTCACACTCGGTTTGATGTGCTGCTTTCCACATGGCATCCTGCTCTAGCATGCTTCTGAAATCTTGTTCCTTTAAGTTTTTGATTCACTTTCTCCTCCTTTTCTTCCATTCGCTGTAGCAACCTCTCTCTTTCTAAACAAGTCTGTTGGTCTAATAACTTCACTAGGGATCTTGCCATTTCAAACAGTGTATTTGCACATTTCTCACTGGTTTCCCTTCTCATTTCACATCTTGGACGAGAACATGCCTTTTTCCTCTTAGCCCACGGTTAGCTTTTAGTTCTTTCTTCCACAATTCATCGTGGTGAGGAATGCTCTAATGGAGACCACTTTTACAGAAGCTGCTAGTTCAAACACAGCCGGTGTGCCTTCATGGCTGGTCCAGTGTAAAGAAACAGTTGCATTCCCTTTGTGATCCCTCCGTGCGGCTCGAGGATGCCAATTGCTCCTGGAAGCATGGGAATAAGTGAAACGCTTTTCACCACCTTAATGTTGCTGTTGGCCTTATGCTGGGGATTTAGTCATTCTTATGACATATTTCCACAATGGTGCATTTCCATCATCATTCCACAGTGATGTATTTGAAGCCTTTCCATGTGTTTTCTTTGCCCTTAGGATCTCTTAAGTTAATGCAGCCTTCCCCTTGGCTTCATAAACCACGGGGTCAGGCTCCTCAGATTTTGAAGACTTGGAGACAATATCTAGGGCTACCTGTCCCAGTGCTGTCTCAGCTCATGAGGTTCATGGCACCGATAGTGGAAACACCCGTAGTTAATTTAAAAGAGCACCTGGCGCTTGCAGCAGAGCCCAAGGCCCTACAATCCCACTACTATTTTTATTGGAATTGTTGTTATTATTATTAAGTTAGATCCTGATCCTTTTACACAGCTGAGGACACGAACTCTGTAAAGATCAACACTGTTGGTATACCAGTGAATGCAGAATAGATCTCTGACCTATGCAAAAAAAAAAGCACCCCACAGATGGGAGAGTAAAACCTAAATTTCCTGACTACCATTTTTTCCTCCAAGCTCTGAGGCCAGCCCTGCAGATGCAGTGAGGATCATTTCAGAGATGCCCCATCACCCATGAATGCTACTGCTGTTCATTGTAGGATGGGTGCAGTGTTTCTCTCCCACACATCTCTCTCTCTTCATCACCTTCTTGTGCCCTTCAGAAATGGATGTCTTGGATATCCCCGTTCCAAGTATTTTTATTACAATGACTTTTTAGTCCCAGTCTGGAGACTGGAGGAGAAACAGGGAGCAGCATCACCACGAGGTTTCCCCACTAAATGTGCCCTTTGGTGGAGCTATTTCCAGACTTACTTCCCCCTACCTTTCTCAGAGCTCCTGAACTTCTCTCCTCCTGCAGCCACCCCATCCCATCCCAATCAGAGGGAATTTCTCTGAGGTCAGGCCATGTTCCATTTTGAGCAGAGCTGGAAGAGAGATTTCTTGGAGCAAAATGTTGCTCATACTCTGCTTCCTTGTGCACCATGCAGGCGTGGGGGTAAGGCTGTGCACCCTTTGATGCGGTACATACCTGTGTTCTGCAGGGATTCCCGATTCTTGCCGCCCACTGCCACCTCCCACCATGCTGGTTGCCCTGAGGAAATGGGTAGAGCCGAGACCCACGGTTGTGAAATCCTACAAACAGATTAGAAATGTTGGCGACAACTCTTTGGATTTGCATGACTGCATCCCACCCAACCCCAGCACTAACCCTTTCCAGCTCAACCGTGGGCTGCTCTCGCTTTTCCTCTTTGCTGCAGCAATGTGTTTGCTGACTGTCTGCTCTCCCTTGTCCTTGCAGGGCATACATGAGCGTGAAGGAGCTGAAGGAGGCACTGCAGCTGAACAGCACCCACTTCCTCAACGTTTACTTCGCCAGCTCGGTGAGGGAAGAGCTGGCTGGTGCTGCCACTTGGCCATGGGATAAAGAGGCCCTTAGTCACCTGGGTAAGCAAGCTGCTTGACTAATGGGGTCTCCAGGTTTTTCCACTTCTCTCTCTCTCGGTTGGCCAGGTGAAAAGAGGCACTAGAATTTGTTCTCAGGTAGAGCTAGGAGAAAAAGCAAGCTCTTATTTTGAGACAAAGGCTTTTGTCTTCAATTACAGGTTGCTCAAGGAAGTTTTGGGGTTGTTCCTCTAGCTTAGCCCTTCCTTGGCAGGAGTTGGAGTTTTGGCACCAAACAATTCTGTTCAGGTAACCTTCCACTGGGGAAGAGATAGTGGGGAGAGCTGCAGGCTCTGGAGAGGGGGGCAAGAGTCCTGTTAGATTAGGAAAGGCTGATCTTATGATGGGGTAGGGTGGATTCTCTCAGACCATGCAGACCCATCCTCCAGGATGCTGGAAATGGTCACCTTCACCTAAGACAAACACAAACCAGAAGTCTCAGCGACTTCAGAGCCAAGACTCCAGATACGAGCAACTCCAGAGCAGAACAGTGAGCGTCATCCACTTCCAAATTCAGCTGCAAAAGTGAGGATGACTATCAAATTTAAACCACGTTTTTGTAACCTGGCTTACTACCTGCTGAAAGCATGGTACTCTCAGGCTCCAGTGAATTCAAGGCAGCCCATAAAGGTCATCGGTCCTGGCAGACTCCAAAGTTGTTAAAACAGCAACACTTCACTAGAATGTAAATGTACTGTGTGTTTTCTCCTCTTTCTACTGTCTCTCTTTTTTCCTGCCTCTCCCTCCACCTCTTCAATGTCAGAGTTTTCTGGCAGAGCTCTTTACACTTTGTAGTCAAAACATCTAAAGCGTTTCTCAATAAGTTACTGGAAATAATTACTCGTGACACCTGCACAGCAGACCTAGACCTTCTGCTTTTACCAGCGGATGATGAGCAACTCTTCAAGTTTTACGCTGCTCTTAAAGACCTGTTTTAAAGCCCTTCATTGCCAGTTTCCCTCCCTCAATGGTTTTTCAATGGCACACTGCTACAGTTGCTAGTTGAGGAAGGCAAATCTCCATGAAATGTATTCCTTCAGCTTCCAGAAATCACATCCAAGGCTCGGCTTGACAGTCATCTTCCTACAGCAAGTGCTTCAGCCACACATGTTCTCATCAGACCCCTCCCAATGGCTTGCAAAGAGTTGTGCAGAAAGGGAATCAGGGTAACTGCTTTAATCAAAAACTTGCATTTAACTCTGCTCCTGGAGTCCACGTCCAGCCATAGCCCTTAGGCAGAGTGGCACCATCTGGAAATGCTGGATCAGGGTTTTACCACGGAGGTTCAGGGGAAGGGGCGTTGGCCTGGCTCTTGTGCCAGAGCTGTGAAGTGTGAAGCTGGATCTGAACTTCTCCAAGGCTCTGGCACAGACCAAAGGCTTTGGCTGAAGACTGTCCTTAGGTTTAGATTTAATGAGCTGGAAAGGGAGGGTGACGGACTCTGTTCTCTGTAAACAGTAGGCTCATCAAGTGCTTTGTACCACACACAATGTATATTATTGTCAGCACAGAAGAAATTTAGGACTGAGTAGGAGGTTACTGGAGAATCTGAGTAAACATGGAGGTACAGCAGGGAGGAAAGAACAAGGAAAAGCTTGGGAGGAGTGAACAGTAGCTTGAGAAAGTTTCCTGAGCTTTAAGGACCTAGCAGTGGCAAGGGGGAGGTGGCAGCCTCCTGGTCACACTTCGCTCTCCACTGGTTTCCATCTCTCTCTCAGAACTGGACTTTCATGGATGACTTCAAGAGAAGTACCATAAAACTTTCTTATCTGTCTTCTCTTCTGTTTCAATCCCTTCTCTCATCCCAAAGCTCACAAATTGACTATTCCCAGATTACTCTTCTTCACTTCTCCAGCTGTTTTTCAGTCTGGACTTTGAATTCTGTAGAAACTGTTCTTTTTCATATCCTGTGTCCACCAAGAAAGTCCTCCTCACCTTCCTGCAAGCATCTTCACCTTGTGCAATTCTTCAGCAAACTGGTGGTGTAATGCAATGGGAAGCACAGCAATGACTGCAGAGCAGCAAGGTCCTAGGCTGCAGCAAGTGAGGGTTTGCTCTAATGCAGCAGCCACAGAAATAAAGAAAAGCAACTGCTTACCTTCAAAAGACCTCAGGCACACAGAGATCTTCAGCAAGATCCCCTCACCTCTACTGCCAACCATTAAATGAGGTCTGGGAAGGGGTGCATCCTGGCTCCACCCTCTCTGGTCACTCAGGTACATTGTGTTCACCTGAGCTCCCCTGCCTTGGCCCTGTCTTCCCACCAGGTGCTCCATCACTGCTTCAAGCCCTGACTTAGCATTTCCACTACAGGAGGTCATCCTGTTTTCCTCATGTACCCAAACTGGTTTGGGGCTACCAGAAATTATGTGACCATTACAGTGCTGACGACCTGCAGATTTATTGCTCTCCTCCAGGCTGCTTTCACGAGTAAGCTGGAATTTCATGCGGTCTCTCTGAAGACTCACCATCTGAGCCCACCGGTAATAGCAAAAAGCAGCAACCGTGCTCACTAAAGTGCAAAGGGCAATGACTGACTTGGAGAGGATGACCCAGTCTGTGGCATTTCTGCAGGCAATGTTCAGCTGCCGTACGGCTACAAGACAGAGATAATTTGCAGCCAGCCATCAGCAGAGGCAAAATCTGAGGTCTGTTTGCACCACCCCATAAAGCCATCATTTCTACCTCACTGTTTCCCCTATAACCACAGTGAGTTCTTCTCAAATTTAGCGTGTTCTTGCTTGGAATCCAGAATTCGTATTCTGAGAACTTTCGTGTGCATCTCTTTAACTGCAAAAGACAGGGGTGAAGAACTCCCGTCCTATACAAAATTCATCCCTCCACAACGAAAAGCCTTGTCTCAGAATACCAGCAACTCAATAATATAAACACTTTAAATTTTGTGTATCTGCCTGAGATCTATATTTGCACAAGCACGGTAGAAAGGCAGCAGAATCATGAATATTTGAAGTTACAAACATTTTCGGTAGTTATATAAGCTGAGGCCATTTTCTGTCGTTATATAAGCAGAGGCCAGCTCATATATCTGGCTGAGGTCACTGGATCCTGAAGGAGGGCCAGTCGTTCCATCAAAGGTACCTTAGGCAATGGCCATCTTCCTGTCTGACTAACGGTCATGGGTCTGTTCCATTAATTGCCGTGACTCAGTGCTCGGGGAAGGCTGGCCTGCGAGACAGGTTTAGCTTTGCGGTTTGCTGTTCTTGAGCATGTGTTCTCTGAAATAAGCTCTGAATCAAGAGCAGCTTGGCTTCTTTGGGGTCAACCTGAAGCAGAGACCTTCTACATTTGCCCATGACCACAGCCAGAAGAAGAGCAAGGTCCTGGGACTGGGAGCTCCTGGTTGTGTAAATGCTGAGCCTGGGGGTCAGGCATGAGAAGGGGAGTTCATGCAAAGCTCAGCTCAGTCCATCTCCCAGAGCAGGAGGAGACAGAGGTGAGGGGAAGGTCTGATGTGCAGAGTGCGAGACGGGAGGGTGGTCTTGGTGCAGTGGGATGCTGCAAACACTTCCATGGCTTGTCTTCACGGCTAGGACCCTCCAAGAGGGGAAACAAAGCATCCTGATCTGAAGCAGGGGCTCTCTGCAGCCCTTTGCTCACCAGGGAGCTGCGGGGAGAATGGAGGGACGGGGAGGTTCTGGAAGTCAGGCACAGTTCTCATGCTGTTTCTAATCCTGCCATCTAATTAGCTGCACAAAGTACTAAAAATACAAATGTCCTCGTGGAGTGTGGGGGAGGAATGGGCTAGGGGAAGCCAGCAGAGAGGAGGGAGCGATAGGGGATCCCAGCCTTGGCATCCCTCCCTCCCCTGTGACAGCTCTCACCCTCCCTGTATTGGAATCCCATTTTTTCCCCCTGTTTGCGAAGAATATCGGGTTTCTGCTGGAAGGAGGACGGGTTGGTCGCAGAGCCTCCGGTGCCCCTCAGACTGTCTCTGTGGTTAGTGCTGCAGGATGCGTGCAGGGCTTTCACATCTCACTTCTTTTATTTATGAACATTATTTTCTTTCTGCATGCACATTCCTCCTTCCAGAGCTTTGGGCAGGCAGCTCCCTGCCTTGTTCAGGCTTGGGTTTGGCTGCGGAGATGTCTTTTCTTTCTGTTTTGTTTGGACTAAAGTGAAAAGTAGTTTCCTGTCTGCCCACTGGGCTCTCCATCGATGGGGTGCCCTCTGAAGTACTTACCAGCCTGATAACTGGGAGAGGGGCAGCGTGCAAAACCCTTCTGAATGAGAGGACACAACTCAACATGAAGGTGCTGAAAGGATTTTCAACCTCTTAGCTTCTTACGGCTCAAAACCAGTCATGTGTCTGTAGGACCAGGAGCTTAAGCAGTGCAAGGTCCTTCGTTCTGGTGTTCTACAACTGGGGTGTAAGAGAATGCGGCCCCTTTGTAACCATCCTTTGCTCTGGGCCAACAAACTGCCCCCCATGCAGGAAGAAGAACAAAGAACAACAGGCATGAGTTTTTAGCTAGAACATGGTGCCACATCACAGCTTCTTGTTGTCCCACCTTTCCATGAACCACGCACACAGGACTCTCCATGGAAGATGCCACCCTTTTTTCTTCACCCCCTTTTCAACCTGTTGGGTTTTAAGCACTGCCCAGGGCACCTCTAAAGGCCCCTTTCCAGCCCCAACTCAGTGTTTGTCCAGCATGGCTCCACGAGTGGAGTCACAGTTCTGCTGGTCCCTTGCCAGGGACACTGTGATCTGGAGACAGCCCTCTCTTGGAAGGAATGCCCTGTACTTGAGGACACGAGGGAGGCTGGTAGCGCACGGAGCTGATTCAGGAGCCGAATTCGAGCTGTCCATGCTGTGGCTGGAGATGGGATCACACGGTGGCCCTCTGCCAGTTTGAACTTTGCTGGCAGGGGCAGCAATCAGCAGCAAAGATGCAGTAGCTGAGGCTTCGCTGCGAGGTAGCTGGCACAGTAAATCCTCCAGGGTCTTGCAAAGGAGGGAGCAAGCTGTGCCGGAGCCAACTATACACTGTGCTGCCATTCAGGACAGCTAGGTTAACAGCAGCTGGGTAAAACCAGCTGGCCATGCTGTTCCCCAGCCTTTGCTCCTGCACCATAGGCAGCGTGGAGGAATGGGGGAAGCGAGGAAGGGAAGGTGATGGAGGAGGAGATGGCCACTGAAAAGCATGAAAATGCAGAGAAAAGAAGCAGAGTTTCCACGGAGGTCTCCATTTGGGCAGAATAAAGAAAGGAAAGGAAGAGAGAGAAGAAGAGGGGCAAGATTTTCTTAAGCACCTTGCACAGGCAGTTTCCCAGCAGGTGCAGCACACAGTTGTTACAGAACATGCACCCTGGAGCAGACGTCAGAGATGCTGGCAGTGAGCAAAGGCTCTGCTCCTCTCAGCATCATTGCTCCTTGCTCTTCTCACTGCAGGCAGGTGGGCAGGAAGGGGAAACACCTTGCCTGCAGGCTGTTTGAGGAAAGGTCAGCACGGACCTACCCCATGCTTTTGGATCTTCTTTTGGGCTCTTGCTGAATGTCGCTTCCAGCTGGCAAAGCCAAGTGTGTCAGGACTTTGCTAGGCAGTTTGTTCTCCTCTTCTGCCTTAGGAGCTGACATGCTTTAGCCACCTGAGCCTGTAGGCAAGCTGTCTAACCTGGGAGGAGGTCTTCTGTCCTCCAGTTCAAAAGATGACCCCTGCAAACCCACTGCATGTTTGCCCTGGCTCCAGGCTTTGCTTGGAGTTGTGTGAACCAAAGCAGACGCTGACTTATGGGAAAAGGCACAGAGGGAAATGGTAGCTGAAAATACCAAAAAGCTTTGAGGGCATGGGTGTGAAAAAAAGAGAACAGAACCACCTGCCCTATTCCTGCAGGACAGTGTGTATGTCCACCTTCAGGTCTGAATCTGGCACCTCTGGGCAGCGCAGCAAGAGGAGTTTCAGCCAGCACATGTGAGTCACCGCGGCCCGCTATCACTTTCTCCTGATGATGTTCTTTGTGCTTGCAATTTCAGGTGGCGTTGTCCTCAACCCTGCGTATTACGGTGTGCCTGGCCACACAAACACCATGATCCACGAGGTGGGGCACGTCCTGGGCCTGTACCACGTCTTCAAGGGAGTGAGCGAGCGGGAATCCTGCGATGATCCCTGCAGGGAGACAACTCCATCCATGGAGACAGGAGACCTCTGCGCTGACACAGCCCCGACCCCAAAAAGCAAGCTCTGCCGGGACCCAGACCCTACCAATGACACCTGCGGCCAGACCCACTTCACGGGAACACCGTTCAACAACTACATGAGTTACACAGGTATGTTGCTAGAAATCAGAAGGGCTGACCTTTGCTAGAAAGCTGGGTTTCTCTTCCTTCCACCTTCACGCATAGCCCCCTCCTTGCTCGCCAGCCGGTGTGCCCCTCTCTGGTGGGCTGGGATGCGACATGCTGAGTTTGGCACCTAAAAATGTCGTGCTGGACCTTCACGTTCAGCCCTTTTGGCTCCGTTTTTAAAGGCGTGCTGTGACGAGATGGCGTTCCTCCTATCTGCCCAGGAGCACCGAAGCCTGCAGAGCAATTCTCTCACGCTCTGCTGACCTGCTGTCCCCCAGGGTGGTGGCACTGTCCCGGTGCGGGTGTCGCGGTGACCGCCGGCGGCGATTCGAGGCCACCGCGGACCGGAGCCGCCGTGCGGCTGCTGAGGCAGTGCCATCTTGTGGCTTTGGGGACACACGACACCAGCGAGGCTTGGCCTGGGAGCCGCTGGCGTCTCACAGGCATCCCCAAAAGAGAATTTGGGGATGGGGGAAGGTGCACGCTGCCGTGCCTCCCATCCAGTCCCTGCCATCCCCAGCCTGACCAATGTTCCCCCTCATTCCCAGACGATGACTGCACCAACACCTTCACCCCCAACCAAGTGGCCCGGATGCACTGCTACCTGGACCTGGTGTACCAGCGCTGGAGCCAGGGCAAGAAGCCCACCCCTATCCCCATCCCACCCATGGTCACGGGGCAGACGCAGGACTCCCTCAGCATCTACTGGCTGCCCCCCATCAGCGGTGTGATCCACGAGAGGTGAGAGCTGCTGCTGTGATGGTTGCTGCGATGGTTTGGGGCTTGCACGGGAGCCTGCTGGAGGATCCAAGAAGCCCCCTGCGACCCAGACCCCATTTTAAAACTCTCTGCCCATCCTCTACAGCTGGAGCCTCATGAGCGATGTTCTCCTTGTATTGGCTTACATGAGCGCGGATCTGCTGGCAAAGCCACTCAGCGCAGAGCTGGGGGTGGACAGGAGCATTTCTGGAGTCGGTGAAGGCTTTGAGGGGGGCTGGCACGTCCCTCACACCCCCTTCCAGCTGGCAAGTCTCAGCCCATCCATACAGGCAGCCATCCCCGCAGCTGCCTGGTGATGGGGGGAGATACGCAGCCCCCAGCCTTGCTCTGCGCCTGGCCAGCTCCTGCAGAGCCCCCCGCTATGAGAGCAGGCTGCTGCGCCGGGCTCTGCCACCAGCCTGCTGCTGTCGGGGTGCCGGGAGGGGAAGCCAAGGAGCGCCGGGAGGCGATGCCAATTCTTAAACCCAAGAGTGCAATCACGGAATGAAAAATGAGCTTCATTTAGCACTTATTGTATAAAATAGCCATTTACTAGGAGGAAATGCAGCCTTGTGGTTAAGGCAGGGAGCTGGAACCGCAAAAGCTGGGTTTCGTTCCCAGCGCTGTCACAGGCTCCCGGTGTAACTAGCTGGGGGTAAGTCAGGAAACGTTTCAAGCAGGAGAAATGATGCTGAGGAGTCAGAGTCACTGAGCTAGGGAGCTGTGCACAGCCTCGATCACTGGGAAGCTGTCTTCCCTTCCTCCTGATAGTGCTGGGGGATCATGGGGATCTGGACAAGCCTCCAGCACTTCTGCTAAGCAGCCCCTCTTACTTAAACTGTTCAGTTTCTACCAGTGACAACGGTAACGGTAACAATGAAAGCCCAAAATGTGACTGTGGGATTTAGTGGAGATAGATCCATTTGCACACCCAACAGCTGCAGAGGCTCTGCCCCAGGGGGCGCGAAGTCTGTTAGCTCCGCTCTGTGGGTTGGGTGCAGGTGACTTGGTGGCTCATCCAAGAATACCCGGAAAGAATCATAGAATCATTAAGTTTGGAAAAGACCTCTAAGGCCATCTAGTCTGATTATCAACCCACCCCCACCATGCTCACTAAACCACGTCACTCAGTGCCACATCTCCACGGTTCTTCAACACTATGCCCAAGGACTTCCAGAGATGTTGCCGCCTTTGGTTTTCCAGCTTTGCATATGACCCTGCCTGGGCGAAATTGGATGGTAAATGGTCACGATCATACACATTGTTCCTTTGTGCCTCTGGTCTGCAGGGAACTGGACCCTCTCTGCGATGACTGTGCTGAGGATGGCACTTTTCGGCAATACGTGCACGAGGCCTCATCCCCTCGGGTCTGCGATTCCTCTGGCTACTGGACTCCAGAAGAGGCAGAAGGTAAACTCTTCTCTTTCCTTGGCTGTGAATCCCCTGGGCAGAGATGAGGTCTCGTTGGAAAAAGAAAATGGAGCCTTTCTCTGAGAGAGTGAATTGTCTGCTCGTCAGGGAGGCTCACTCATACAGGAGACCACATGAAGTGATCCCATAGGCTGTCTGTAGTGTCCATGCTGTTGTTTGGAAAGTGTGGAGCCAGATGACCTGCTGATTCTTAGCATTTGCATGTGCATCAGCCACTGAGGCTGACGGAAAATGCGGCAGAGTGAGGGCTGAGAAAGTACAGCTTGGACTTCATTGTCCCTGTGCATGAAGCCCATGCACTGAGAACACGAGTGTCAGGATGTAGCTGATGCTCAGCATCTGAAAACTCATCTCTAGATTTTGCATTTCATGGAATTATCGCTTGCTAGCAGTACAAATCACACATACACTCACAAAGGCAAGTTAAAGAAATACACAAATTTGTGCTTATTCAGTGATACCAAACAAATGAAAGCTTGGCTCATTTATCTTCAGTGGTTCCTGTTTCCCCCGCCTGTCTGATTCACTGGCAAATTAAAACTACAGCTGGAAGTATTGGATGTTATTTTCTCCTTTGCATCAGCCTGCAATTATCACAAGCGCATGTTGGCTCTGTTGAAAAAGAGACAGGTTTGGGGGCTTTTAGAAGACTGAAGTTAAACGGATGCAGGCTTTGAACTGCTGGGCCCTAGGGGACGCTTGCAGTTTTGGGTGAAGATGAGAGTATTTCACTACACGAGGCTGAAATCTGGTGATGCTTGCTGAGACTGAAAGCCCAGCGCTACATTTCTCCTGCTGAGTGCAAGAGAGCATGCATTAGGCCTGCACCTAATGCAGCCTGCATCCCAGCGTCCTTATCTCTGCTGGCTGAACGGCAGTGAGACAGGACTAGGCAGATCTGATGCTTGTGTGTGTAACTAGGAGGTGGGTCCTCACCCTCTGCTCCTCGCCCCTCCTGCCCAGGCCCCCCAGACGTGGACCAGCCCTGTGAGCCCAGCCTGCAGGCCTGGAGCCCGGAGCTCCACCTCTACCACATGAACATGACGGTGCCCTGTCCCCAGCCGGACGGCTGCATCCTGGAGCTGCGCTTCCTGCACCCCGTCTACCCCGACTCCCTCACCCTCTGGACCACGTACCTCTCCACGGATGCTCCCAAGGCACTGGCTGACATTGAAATCCTGACGGAGCAGGGGGAGTCCATCCATTTGGGCCCGCTGGACACATTTTGTGACGTCCCCTTTACCGTGAAGCTCAACATCCACAAAAAGGTGGCTGGGGTCAAAATCTACACCTTTGACGAGAGGATGGAGATAGACACGGCCCTGCTGACCTCCCTGCCTCACAGCTCCCTCTGCTCCTCCTGCAAGCTGATCCAGTACCGCGTCCTCCGGGATCCCCCCTTTGCCAATGGCTCCCCTGCCACCTCCGTACAGGTGCACCGCGAGTTTGTCGACACGTGAGTGCTGCCTTTTGGGCCCAGCGTGAGTTCTTATGCTGGGAACTGCCACTCTCCACGCTGTGAGCAGATTCCTTGTTCAGCGTTAAGGAAGCTTGCTGCAGCCCCGTCGTGCTAGCACAGCCCTTGCTAACGAGAAGCAGCTCGTTAAACCCAGAAACATGACCAGTAAAATGACTGTTAGAGTTAATGCAGCTTCTCCCCAGCTCAGACCCTAGGGAATGAAAAGGCAGGCCCCTCTGCATGACCTGGCAGCAGCCCTCTTCCCACAGCCCCTGCCTCTGGCACTTTAGTGTATGAAGACATATGTCAAACCATGATGCTGCCTGGGTACAGACATGAGATTTCTATAGCCTGGGTGAGCAAATTTGTTGCAGACGAATGGATTCTTCTCTCCTGCTCTTTGTTCATGCCTTCTGTTCCTGCAGGGAAGTCACACCCGGGCAAGGGTACCGCTATCAGGTGCAGGCAGTCTCTGGGACAACCTTGGGAGAAGCATCCCCACCGCTCGTACACGTCCATGGAGCACCTTACTGTGGGGATGGGAAGGTGACTGTGTAAGTCATGAAACTCCTTGCTCTCAGCTGAGGGTCTTGAAGCTGTCAGGTCGTCTTGCCCCAAAGGGAAGCATGGGGTTGGTCCTCCACCCAGGGGTATAGGACTGTGCTGAGTCCTCCCAGCAGAATGGGCAGTTAGAGCTTGCGTTTACTAAAACACCACATTTGTAGGAGATGGAGGCACTCCTTGTGAGGAGCAAGGTCTGGATGAGCAATCCAACCTGAACTCTCTCCCTTTTTTAATCTCCTGGAAAGATATGGTGTCTTCTTTCCTTTATCCCACGTTGTCCTTCTGTGGAAATGGACCAAAATATGGAGTCCTCACTTGTTACTAGGCAGAAGCATCTAGGAAATGGGAGTCAAGGGTGGTGTGAAAACATCCTGCTGTGGTCCTTATAGGAGCCTGGAAGAAGAGTGCGATGATGGGGACTTGCTGGATGGAGACGGCTGTTCCAGGAAATGTAAAAAGGAAAAAGGCTTCAACTGTGTTGGTGAGTCCAAATGGATTTAGACAACTTTGTTAGGCAGGAATCAAATCAGTGAACTACACATACCTCCCTCGCAGCAGTCTTAGAGCATGTGGTGATGCACCATATCACAATAAAATGTCACCCTGCAGCTGGAGCGATCTACGAGGCTTGTCAGGTCCTTGAGATGGGAAATCCCAAGGCCAAGTGGACAGCATGCCTCCTGGGACAGGAGATGCGTGTGTCTGGATCCGAGTTTGTAATCAGGACATTCCCCATCTCCTTTAGGGGAGCCAAGCTTGTGCTATGTGCATGACGGAGACGGCGTGTGCGAGCCCTTCGAGAAAACCACCAGTGTCATGGACTGTGGTCCCTACACACCCGACGGATATGTGGACCTGTGGGCAGCAAAAGCTTATGCCTCCCATCAGGATGAGAAGTCCTGCCCTGCTTCCTTGGTCACCGGAGAGCCTGTTGCAAAGGTGAGATTAGGCACAACCAAAAAAAAATGGGCTTTTCTAGCAACGTCCATGTATTAAACCTGGGGAATTCACTGCCTGTGCAGGAGTGTACTGAAGCAGAAATAAACTCAGTGCAACTCTGGACCACTGTGTTCCCATGCAGGGAGCCTGCAGAAGACTGGGACATTTGTTACAGCTCACTTTCAGCAGTTTCTAGGGCCAGGAACTGCAGTGCATGGAGGTCTCATCCAAACAAGGAGCATCTCCTCTGCACCATACAGTTTGATAAATAGTGACCACCCCGTCCCACCAGCTAGATGTACAACTTGAAGCATATGAGTAGTGCTATAAAATCAGATAAATAAATAAATAAATAGAATACCTCATAAGGTCAGGGCCTGAAAGGATAAAATCACACGTGCATCAACATCTGTGTTGCTCTCAAACTGTCTGTTCTGGAGCCAACGTAAAAATCAATGGGAGAATTCTTATCTTTCACACAGGCTTTGGAGCAGGGCCCTGGAGGTCTAGGATGGGATTTCACCTGATCAGCGTGAACATGATATGTGTATATTCTTTCCTAACAAACTGAGGAAGGGGAACAAGCGTAGAGAGGGCACATAGTTAGCTATCTGCATATGCACTTCAATTGACCTAATGTAAGGAACATCTTCACAAGACCCAAATCATGATTAAATTGTCAGTTTGCATATATGTCCAGTGAGCTGCCTTGGTCTTGGGTGTCTGCTCATCTAGAAGGAAACGTACATATCTCCCAGGCTTTGTCCTGCAGGCCTATGGAGATGCCCAAGGTCACTGATGTGGCTGAAATTTGGCATTCAGGCAAGTATGTTGTATCTTCAGATCTTGTTGGCTCAGTCACAGAGACCATGGTCCTCCCACCATCCCAGAGCCTGGTCATTACTCCTAGTCATTAGCCCCATGGGCACTACAAGGTACCTCAACAGCTTATTTACAATATCCTAAAAGAACAAAGGCCTTCTGTGCATGTGGTGGGTGGTGAGCTGTCACTCCCACATCCAAACTACCTTCATGCTAGGAAATACCTTATCTCTGCTTCACATTGCACTGAGCCTTACTTTAGGTTTTGTAGGCTCTGTTTAAGTCTCTTTCTCCCACTTTCTTCTCTTCATTCTGCATTGAAAAAAAAAAAAAAACCAACCAACAACCCCTCTCCTTTCAGGCATGTAAATCCTACCTTCACGCTGTGCCAAAGGACCTTTCCCAGGCTGCTTGGTTCCCATGTGCTCCCAGCCAAGAGAACGCTCAGGATCCAGATGAGAAGATGCCCTTGGGTGGTGAGAGAGTTTGGCTGAAGGTAAGCGAGGTGTGCGGTCGAGGATGGGAGGATTCACTTGCCTTTGCCCCAGCATTTTGGTGCTAGAGGCCACTCCTGTTCTGTCCCTCCGTAGGAGCTACAGGAGTCTTAACTGCTGCTCAGACAGGGCTGCATATCCCACTGAACTCTTTGCAAACCCAGATGCCTGTGGCTGGGTCTCATGTAGTTGCCCCATTCCCACTGTGAACAGCAAACCCATCCTGGGGCAGGCTGCCAGGAGAAGGGCTGTGCCTGAAACCAGGAGCCCACAGAAATGTTTAAGGCTGAGAAGCAACTCGCTCCTGACTACTCTCTGCAGTTGAGCTGCACCGTTACACCCGCAGTGGGTGAGCACACGCTTTAGATGTGCTTAAAGCCTGAGTTGGTATCACTCCTCGTGGCTGTCAAATAACAGCGGAGGTGCCTCAGAAGCTGTAAGAGTTATAGGAAGAACAATGTTTTCGGGGATGCTGGATCACCTCTTGCTTGAGCAACTGGGAAAGACTGGTCCTGAGGGCTCCCAAAAGGGAGCATCAGATCTCTTCATCCCGGCAGGCAGAGGAGCAGGGCAAGGGAAAGCCAAGGGTTAGACCTAAGTGATTTTTATAGGGATGATTTTCTGACTGCAGCCATGGTGTAGAGGTTTCATGGCCCCTGCCTCGTGTTGCTGGAAAGCTGGGCTCGGGCTTGCTGCCTCCCTGCAGCCTGGGAAGCACCTCGCCTGCATTGCTGGAGGCCGTCTGCACAGGACGTCAGCCTGGGGCTCTCAGAATCATGCAATAGAATCATAGAATAGCTCGGGCTGGAAGGGACCTTAAAAATCATCCAGTTCCAACCCCCTGCTGTGGGCAGGGTTGCCACCCACTCAAACCAGAGTCAATAAACTTTGCTGTGGCCTCTCTATTCTCCGAGCTCCTCTGCCTCTCCAAAGAACTTCCCTTAACTGATTTTTTTTCCTTCGGTCTGCGCTCACAACCTACTTTCCAGCTGCAGTCTCCGGTGCCAGCCATGACAAATGTAGCTCCTTTCTTCTTTTGCTAGCATGAAGGCAGAAATCTCCCTCTGCCCTACCTAGATGAAAGCTTGCTTTCCACCTCTCACCAGGGGTTAAAGCATGTTCCCGTTTTATTGGAGCTTGTGGTCAGTTCTCTTCCTCTATGGATGTTTATATTAAAGACTTTCATTACTGGTTCTCCATGCTCTCTTTAGGAGTGCTATTATTTTCCATCCATAAAATTATTTATGGACTAGTAATAAATATGCCTTTTTTTCTCTTCTTTCTTTCTTTTTTTTTTTTTTTTTTTAATAGTTTGCCTGATTGGTAACATATTGGCTTGGGAAAGACGGATTCTTGTTGACAGTTTGCCTAGCACACCCGCCTGCATGGGCAGGAACTATTCATACATCAGTGTGCACGCTATTTCATGGCCACCAATCCCCATAGCCATTTTAGAGCTGCACCTGTGTCACCTGGGCTAAAAACACGCCCCAAGGCTCATCGTGGGGTAGGAATTGCTTCCTACCGCCTTGCTCAAGAGGTGGCACCAATGAGGAAGGAAAGGTTTGGGTCAGGCCGTAGGCAGGCCGGGGGCAAGAGGTGCACGTGGCTGTGCCACCTAATGAGGCATCTACCGTGCAGATGGGAATAATTACCATTTGCAGATCTGTGGCCATGCTTTGTTCTCCGTTTCCAACACATCTGAGGAAGAGAGGAATCAAAATCACTTGGAGGCAAGTCAGGATGCGTAACACACAGGAAATTAAACGGGAAGGGGGAGAGAGAGGGAGAAGAGAAATTAAGATAGCTTGCTGTGGTCAAGCATAAAATATGTAAAAATAAATTAAAAATATTTAAAAAAAAAAGGAAAAGGAAAGAATTAGGATGTTAGATGAGTCAGCTGCTGTGGCTCTAACTTGGGGCCACTCTGCAGGCTGGGAGACCTGAGCTGATGCACAAGGATTTCTCCTGCCCCAGTCCATGCCCATCCATGTCCCTTCCACCCTTTGGCTGCTGAGTGAAGATGGGGAATGGTGGGGTTAGTATTTTCCTCTGCCCCATACCAGCACGGGGTTAGAGCAGAACCCCACGATGCCCATGGTAATGCCTGATGTGACCAGCTGGGGCTTCTCCTCCTGAAAACAGCTTCACTTTGAATTCCTGGGATCCATCTATACCCATGTCCAACAAAAACACTCTGTAGAGTGAATCTGGATCAAAACTTATCTTGGTACTGGGCTTGGGGGAGAAAAATATTTCTATCTTCCTGCTTCCAAGGAAAGTCTGCCCCGCCGTGCTTGATGGCACGCATTTCCTGGTTGCCTCCTGTAGCCTTCGGGGCTGCAGACAAGTGGGGAGCTGTCGGCTCCTTGAGCAGGCAGGACATCCTGCCACAAATCTTTCCCCATGCTGGCTGACGGACAGCTCACAATCGCTGTGAGTGCTGGGGCCAGCTCTTGTCTTTAATGGAAGTAATGCAGAGGTGCTGCTGGTGGCTGTGATCTCTGGATGCACCACTTGTGGGGTGCAAGGAGTGCCAAGGGGGATGGGGGGGGCTATCTGGGTCTTGGTTAAGTGCAGTCCTAGTCCCTTTCTTTCCCCCTCTCTCACGGGATCATAAAGGCTGCATTAGGTGTTCTTGCTCTCACAGTCTTCTTTGCCCTCCTTGCCCAGGTGTGCTTCGAGAGACCCGTGGTACCAACCTCCATCCTGCTCTTCCTGGCCTCTGATGGCACCATCCCAAGCAACAGGCACAAGCCACGGGTGACCGTCCAGCTGGGTGATGTGGATGGGCTGAACCACTCTTTGGGTGAGCATCCTGTATGCTGTAGCACCAGTCCATGCTGTCCTGGTAGGGACATCGGCAGCCATCTGTCACTGGCTTGGGAGCTGGTGTCCCTCTGTTACCTGGCAGCACCTTCTGCTTCCCAAACATTGCTCTAAGCTGATCCAGGGATGAATGGGCAAGCAGGAGAGGAAAATCAAAATGAGAGAAAACGCTCCCAGCTAGTAGCTTCTTTCTTCATCTTGCAGGGACACATGAGCTGTCGTGTCAGCAAAACCCACTCGTCATTAGTGTGACCCATGGCCAGGAGCCATCATCTCCCTGGGCTGGATCAGTGCTGCTCAACTTCTCCTCACCGTCTGTGGGCATCGCGGCCGTGGCCCTGCGGACACTGGCTGTGCCCGGCCCCTCTGAGCCCCCCACCTGCCTGCTGCAGCACAAGGAGGGACATGGCCAGCAGCACTACAGGTATTGCCTCCCCAGGTTCTTCTCCAGGGGCTCTGAGCATCAATTTTAATGTTTTCACATCTATACGCTTGCAAGCATGAACTTGAGCGGTGGGGTTGGGCCTGATGGCTTTCAAAGGTCCCTTCCCACCTCAACCATTGTGATTCACATTTTGAGTTGCTTCATGACTATTCTCTGGTGGGTACGGAGCTGTCACTAGAAAATCCAGTGTCAGGAGACTTGATTTGTTTACATTGCTGACGAGGGAAGCAGGGCAGGAAAAAAAGATAGTGGGTATGGCCTGTGCATCTGCACAGAACTACACTGAAGGGCTATTTTCTGATGGGAAAACTAAGCTCTCTCTGCTAAGGAGTTGTTACTGAAGATGAAACGTGGGTTTCTTCTACATATGCTTTGCCAACATCAAGATCATTGAGTCCAATCATTGGCCCATCACCACCATGCCCACTACAGCATTGTCTCACCTCACCCCATCCTTCTGCAAACCATGGGGGACGCTGGTCCCTGCTGCAGCTGGCACCCTCCCTGTGCTGGCGCATGCTGCCTCACTGCGACATGCTGGTTATGATAGTAGCAGCCACAGTACTAACTAATTGATGTCAGGCACTTAATGATGCCCACCTGTCTTTGTAAAGCTACAAATGAGAGGCAGTGTTTACAGAAATGGGAGCTCTTTCCAAGCAGGTCAGGTGAGCAAAAACACAAGAAAGGACTGACATCCAAGGTAGACTAAGCCAAGAGCACGCCAAGCAGGGATGCAGACATGAGGTGGATGAGAGGATGGTGCTCAGGTTTGTCCAGAAGGGACAGAGAGATTAGCAGACCCTAGCTGCTGAATCCACACAACTGGGAGTGCTGAGTTTGGGTCTGAGCTTTTGTAGAGGCACTGAGAACCAAGGGCTCTGGCTGGTGTCATTGCATCACTGCTGCTGTCCTTACTTTCCTTCTGTTGATGGCCCTGGATGGACAAACATCCCCAATAATGAATGAGTGTGGGTGCCTGTCTAAAAGCTTGTGGGATCAGGGTGTGATTGATTAATGTGGAGCTCTGGAAGCTGTGAATATCCTGCAGTCACTTTTGACTTTTTTTTTTTTTTTTTTTAAGTGCATGTGTGATTTATACAGAAACATAAATCAAGGTGAGTCAGCATATAAATATTATTCTCAGCCTTACATTAAAGGATCAGTGTCCACCTGAAATGCAGACTGTTTCCTCCTGGTAGCTGTTAGAGCTATGTACACACATGCTTCCAAGCCCCCATCCAACTGATGTGGTTTTTCAATTACATCTCCTCCTCCTTTAAAATAATTTTATTCACTCGTTGCTTGGGAGCTTCCCATCCCTTTCAGCAGTGACAGAAAGGAGGAGCAGACTGACCAGACATAGCTTAGCATCACTTGTACAGGCAGATTTAAAAGGACACAAATAGTGGAAAGCAATCGTTATTCTCTTGAAAGCTCCATAGAAACATACAGCTGATGAGAGAGGAGAAGGTCCAAGGTCCTGTCAGCTTATTTCTGACAGACACCAGAGGCTGCTCAGCAGAGAAGGTTCCTAGGCACATCCCACCTATGGGATAAGCATTCTAAGTCTTCCATCACTTCAGCCCATTAGCCATGAAGCACAAGCCTGTGTGAAGCCTGCTCCCCTATCACCAAAGCAAACAGAGGGCCTGCTGTCCCCTGAAAATGGCCACGGAAGGACCCAGCATGACCCTCAAGCATCCCCTCTCCTTTCCAGCACTGAGCTCTGCAGGTGTACTGCCATAGTTGTGCAAGAGAAAGGCAGCCAAGGGGCTGGTCTTTGGAGAAGAGATCTCCTGGAGCAGCTTCCCTTGGCCTGAGATTCCAACCATTAACAGAGGATGGGCGCAGGGCTGAAGTCGTCCAGATTATGCTGTCTGAAGACATTTCTGCACATCAGCCAGGCTGCAAGAACGGCCAAGTAATTCTCTTTAGCTCTCTGCAGCCATGAGGCAGCTCCAAGCACCCCAAACACGGGCTGCTGGCCTCTCTGCATGGCTTTCCCTGACCAGCTGTGAGGTGGTAGTATGTTAAACTGCAGCTTACGCTCATGCCCTTAGCAAACACACGGAGTGAATCAGATCTGCAGAGTTTTAGGAGTAGGAAGTGTTATTTATAGTATTACTCTTCTGGATAAGAGGCTTGAGTATTTAGAGAGGGGGGGGTTAAGCTCTGATTTACGATCTCCAGTAGTCTCACTAATAATAAAGGATCTGCCTCTGCTAAGGCAGGAAATATCCAAGCTTCCCCCCCCCCCCCCCCTTATTATATTCTTTAAAATCTATTCCATCTCCAAAACAAATGTACAGCGGTATTTCTATTTTTCAGGAGTAATAATTGGTTTCCCATAAAGGCAGGTGGAGTCTAGGGGAAAAAAAAAATCCCCTATAAAAAAAATAAGCAGGAATATAAATTCTTAAGAGGTTTAGAGATTTTCAACTGTAAAAGATCACAGAAGATCTGTGTTATTCCAGTAAAGAGCTGAATGGACCATTCGCACGCACCCAGCCTCACATACACAGCATGTGCATATAAGTGCTTTCCTAAAATAACCCAAGAGAGGGACAGTAACAAAAGCAAGAAAGAAACGAGGTTTCCTGACTTCGGTCTAGAAACGCTCATTGCCAAAATAATAAATATGATGGCTTGGTATTTCTGTAACATCTTTCATCTTGAAGGATCTCAGAGTGCTTTGCAGGCTTAGGGAAACAAAGGGATCACATTTTCGCTGGTGAAATGCAGCCATCCCGAGGTCAAGATGCAGCAGGCATTGCACCCTAGGAAACCACATTCTTGCTCGGAGGGAAGAGGTGCCTTCTCCTTTCAGAGCTGCGTTGACCATCACAGGTGGAAGAGCAAGGAGTGCTGCTCCCATCAGGATGCCACCCCACCAGGCTCCAGCTCCCGAGCTTTCGTGCTTTTCTTTGCATTTTAATACTGAGCCGCAATCCCTCCTGTTTTCCTTGGTACGGGCTATAGATCGAACCAGGGGAACGTTGTTCATTTCCTCTGTTATTTTTATTTTTAGCTCAGCTTTGTTTTTTAAGAGCGCTTTATTTTTATGTTAGCATACGCTGGGAAGCGCCTTGGCAAGTTAACAGGAAAGGTGCTACAAAATGCAGTCTGCATTGTGTTTGTGTTTCCTGTGTGACTGCCCTCCTCTGCACCCTCAGAAGGTTAATAATAGCAGGGTGGCAAAGTCTTTGGCTGCAGCAAATGAGGACAAGCCCAAATAAAGCAGCTGTGGATACAAAAACAAAGGAAAAAAAAAATCTGCTTACCTTTGGAAGGCCCCAAGTAGCAGGAAACTCCAGTGAGATACTCTCACCTCCACTGCCAACCCCTAAATGAGGTCTGGGAAGGGGTGGATCCTGGCTCCAGCCCTTCTGGTCACTCAGCTGCATTGCATGCACCTGAGCTCCCCTGGGTTGGCCCTGCCTTCCCACCAGGTGCTCCATCACTGCTTCAGGCTGTGCCTTAGCATTTCCGCTACACTTAGCAAAAGATGTGGTTGTATTCATATGGTGTTGGTTCAGCAGATTGATAGCAGACTAGTGGATGTATTTGGTCACGGTGGACGGATGGATGAGGAACTATATGGCACGGATGAATAATCAGATCAATCTATAACACAGAATCATAAAGGTTGGAAAAGACTACAGTCATCTGGTGTGACCACCAATCCATCACCTCTGTGCCCGCTAACCACGTCCCTTGGTGCCACCACAGACTAATTAAATGACACCATGGACTAATTAAAATGATCGGATGGACTGTCTTAAAGCCCCCACTTTCTGTCCTCCTCTAAATCTATTTTGGTGCAGTGAGCAACAGGAACTCTCTGGAAATATACTGAGACTGAGCTCCTCTTGTTTCTTCTTCTGCTTTTGCTGCTATGGCTGCAGGGAGGCCAAAAGATCATTTGACATCTTACCAGTCAGTGCCTTCTCTCTATCTCTGGGGCGGATGACAGTGGATGACTCACAGGGATGTTATTGTTTTGGCAAGTTTCTTTGGGAGTCACGTAGAGAAGCAAACATCTCTTGAGGTGGCAACCTCAGTGAAGATCTTAATCAAGAAGCATCACCACCGTTGGGTCTGTACATGCAGCCTGCTCCCACAAGAGTGGTTGCCATCAGATTTACCGTAATGCTGTGAGACCTTTCCTCTTCATGAGAAACATGCCCGAAGGGAGAAGTAATTCCCAAGTATTTCCAAAACACCTTTTCTCATTTCCTAGCTATCCTTTTTTGCAACATTGGAGTAAACATCTTTTATCTCCCTGATGTTCTGTGCTACAGTCTGGACTCCACCAGCGTGCATGCAGTGACTACTTTTAACTTCAGGAGGTTTGGCTGAAGGCTTTACCTTTCCATCAGCACCTTCTATAGCCCCCAGACTTGCACTATGAGATGAACTTCATATAATAATAATTCTCCCCTGTTAAAGTTGGATCTCGAGCTGTTTTAGCAGCAATGTTTGGGTTGAAAGCTTAGGTAGATACTACAGCAATTTATGGATGATTTATTATACGTTAGGCAGCTGCACTGTATTTGACTTGGCTTAGATTGATTTGGGTAAATCCTTCAGTATTTTCTGGGTCCTCTGAAATAATGACTGTAAAACGCAAAACTTTGTCTATTTCAGAATGTGGGATTCGTTACAACAAAATGAGCTCTTCTTACTGACACTCTCACCTCTGGTTCAAATGTGTTCTCTTGGAGGTGGTTGCCTCTTGCTGTACATTAAAGAAGGATCCTGAAGGAAAAGCTCTAATCTAACTTTGTGGAATTGATCCTTTTTCAAAACAAAGCTCTTATCATTCCAAAGCAATCAGGGCCATTGCTTGGCAGAATTTCTCAAATTTCCAGATCTGAAATTTTCTTTGATGTGTGAGTTATGGAACTTGATGAGCCCAGAAAGTCATGCAGGCTGATGCTGATGTGGAGGGAGTTAGGAGAAAAGGCTTGGTACTTTGTAAAAATGTTGTTGACAAATCATTAGTCTGAGATTCAAAAGATGCTGGGATAAAAATGGAAAACATTTTTGATGTTTCAAGCAGAAAAAAAAAAAAGCCCCAAACACTGGCTTGCCATACATCTTGTATGGCCTGAATCAGAAATGGCCAAGTGTCAGGGGTTTGCAGCTGTGATGCAGGAATTTCATTTATCATCAAAAGGAGAAAGAGCTTCTTCATGCTGAGATCAGAACTGGGCTAAGTGCACTGTTTCCTCGTCCAGCCTTCGCTGGTGTTCCAGCAGCTAGGAGCGATGATTTATGCCATCACGCTACCTGAGTCGTGGCAAGGCATGTCGGTCATGATGGGGCTCTTCTTGTCCCGCATTTGTGTGGCAACAGGCTCAAAGGATCCTGTCCCAGAGTATTACAAAGGCACTGGTAACCATAAAAGAAGTGATTGAGGCAAGCGTGTAGGTAGAATGATATATTTTTAACTGAGCTTAACAGTGTATTTGAGAAGAGCAGTTTTCAGCGACGCGAGCCCCTCTTTGGGTCTGGAAGAACAACATCAGTTTGAGAGCTCAGCACCACTCAAAGCTTGGGTACATGCCTCAGATCGTGTCCCAACTGAGGCGCGGTGGGTTTTTGTTAGTCACACAGTGAGTGGTGATAGGTTAATTATCTGCTGGGGCAAAGAGGAAAAGCTAATTATTTCTGAAAGATAGCTATATACACATACACAAAGTGTGCATGAGCGTACATGTGTAATGCGTATAAAAAGTAATGTTTCAATCTCACATTATGATCCAGAATGATAAATCTCTTACTACCTCTATATAATTTTGCCCATATAAAATGTAGAAAGAAACTTGCTTGTCTCCTGATCTGCTTTCTACCAGCACCACCAGCTGCTTCCAAACAAGCTCAAAACAAAGCAGTGCCTGGTGGTGCTGAAAGCGATCTGTGCTCTGCCATTTGTTGTTCAGTGATGGCACCGTCCCAGCTGCACGGCTGTCCCAGACAATGTGTCTGTCACCACTCGGCCAGCGCCCTCGGAGTGGCCCCATCCCAGCTCCGTCCTGGCTGGGTGCGCCCATAGGGTGCCACCACCCTGCAGCTGGGGGTGAACATGCCCTCCGAAACTCGTCGTGGCTTTGTGAGAACACTTCATAGAATCATAGAATCCTTAGAGTTGTAAGGGACCTTTAAAGGTCATCTGGTCCAACTTCCTGGCAATTAACAGGGACATCTACAAATCCATCAGGTTGCCCAGAGCCTGGTCCAGCCTGGCCTTGGAAGTCTCCAGGGATGGGACATCTCTGGGCAACCTGTTCCAGTGCCTCACCACCCTCACTATAAAAGGCTTTTTCCTTATATCCAACCTAAATCTCCCTTCTTGAAGTATCATGTCCAGTAGGCTCGCAGAACATGATAGGGCAGCCCAGCTGTGCAGAACCCGATGGGGCAACACAACCTACAGGTGTCTGGCCATCCCACCACTCAACCCCCAGCCACTTCCTCAATGGGAGGGCTGTGACTTGGTGAGATAATCCCTGTGTGCCCAGAGGTTATAGGGGTAAGGAGTTCCTTGCTGTGGTGTGTTGTGGTGGTCCATCCTACCAGGGCAGGAGGGATGCTGCTCTTTGTTTGGAGTTTCATGGAATCATAGAATCATAGAATCACCAAGGTAGGAAAAGACCTCTAAGATCATCCAGTCCAACTGTCTACCTATCACCAATATTTCCCACTAAACCGTGTTCCTCAGTACAACATCTAAATGTTTCTTGAACGCCTCTAGGGATGATGACTCTACCATATCCCTGGGCAGCTTGTTTCAGTGCTTCTTGTGGTCTCCAGCATACTCCCATGCACTGATTTCCTATGTGATAAGGGAAGGGTAGAAGAGGGCAGCTTGGTCTCATTCCCCTAGCACATGGGGTTGGGCAGAGGCTGTGTCATGGGGAGAGGGCACTGGCGGGGAGCGGAGCAGCCCGGGGAAGGTGGCTGCAGGAGGGAGGGAGGGGAGAGGGCTGCAATTGGTACCAGATGCCCTCAGAAGCTAATGACCTGACAAACGCTGTGCTCGTAAAACAAATTCTTTAAAAAGGAAGCAAATGGAAATATAAGCTAGTGAAAGAATTTGCAGCAGCTGCCCTGAAACCATTTCTCACTTCATAAACAGGTCTGCATTGAAAAAACAGCCCCTTTTTTCTTGTTCTTCTTTGTGGTCCCCTCCCATGCCATTCCTCCCCTCTGTCTGTGCCCACCAGCTCTTTGGAGGCTGTGGCCCACAGGTTTCCACTGTGCCTTTGTCCAGATCTGACAGCACATCGCGTTCTCTTTGCATCCCCATTGGCAGCAATTTCTGTGCATTTGTGGAATTCCTGGCCGTGCGTCCTCGGCTGGTGGGGTTGGGCAATGCAGGAGGCAAAGGCAGCACAGTGTTTGCTTTTTGTGGGACAAACAGTGCACAAAGCTGTGGGCAGCCCCATGCAAAGAGAGGCTTGGCCAGGGAGCAAGGGGAGTGCTGGGGGGCACCTTCCTGTTCCAGGAGGGCTGCTGGCATTTTGGCACTGGTACCGTTTGCAGATGGTTAAAAAAGCAAATGAAACAAAACAGTCCTGACCACCAAATGTCCTGGGCATTAGCTTGTGGGAGCAGTTGTGTTAACCCCATGTCTTGCCCTAATTCCATCCCAGTTAATTCATCCGCTGGTGCATTTCAATGATGGAGAACTTGGTCTCCTGGCCAGTGCTGCTCTCTGCTCTGGGGTATTTTGCGATGCTTCATCAATGAACAGCTGGTCCTTGGCAGGGAGCTGCTGTAGTAATGAGAGGGCTCCTTATTTTCTGGGGACTGGTGACACCTTGCAGATCTCCTCAGCCCTCTCACAACCAGAGGTGGCTCAGAGAGGAAAGTTGTTCTTCCCTTATCCATGTCTCACCTTGGTGGCCACAGAGGAACCTACAGAGCTGGGCAGATATGTGTTGAGGAGGTCTCACTCCCAAAGAGCCTGGCAGGTAGTTGGAAGGACATCCCATGGATGGCTCTCTGGTACCTGCAGAGGTTCCTTCTCCAACTAAACCTTTTCTTGCAGTTGGACATCCGCTGAGGGTTCTCTGATGTCTCGTGTAGGGTTTGACATACCTGTTGCTCTTCTAATGGTAGAGGCTTTATCATAGAATCATAGAGTCATAGAAAGGCTTGGGTGGTAAGGGACCTTAAAGATCAACCCCCGTGGGCAGGGTTGCTAACCACTAGATCAGCCTGCCCTTGGCTTCATCCAAAACCCCCTTCATCTTTCCTTTCATGTGCATCCGTGACCTGCTGAGCCTCCTGGCCATTCCCTTGCTGCAGAATGCTGGGGAGCTGGTGCTGACCCTTCCCTTTTCTTCTTCACAGCTGTGCCTATGGTGCCTGCACAGGGCTGGGAAGCTGCACGGAGCCACTGCTCACTCACACCGCCAGCCTGAACTGCTCCTCAGATGGCCCAAGGCACATGGAGTGCTCCGTCATCTGTGAGCAGGGCTTCATGCCGCGCTCTGGCAGCGGGAAGAGCCTGGGCTCTGCACAGGTGAGTACCACTGGGATGGCAGTGACCCTTTGACTGACGGCTGGTTTCCAAAGTTTTCCAACCCCAGGCTCTTTGGAGCTTTTCCAGCAAATGGCAATCTAACAGCAGCTCTGATGCTGGACCGCGGTACTGGTTGTCCTGCTCTGCTGTCATCTTCCTGCATCCCCAAGCTGCCCACAGCTCCACCAGGCTAAATGCCACAGCAAGGACATCTCAGGCCAAGGCAACACACTCCTGTGGAGGGAGAAGCAGCCATTTCTCTTCTCTGGAAGGGAGAGTTAAACATCCCAGAGAGATTTGCTCTTTTAAAGTTGAAGTTAGTGGCTTGGGGAAAAAATGAAGTCATTGCAAAGTGACTATATTTAGACAGTTACAGAGGAGAACAGCCTCTGGGAGCTTTTCTTTCTTTGTGCTTCCTTGCCTGAGCCAGTGGGGCAGGGCAGAGGTCAGCATGAAAGGGTTCATCCTGCTGTCCAGAAGGCCAGGATCTGCCTTGTAAAGCTGTGAGCCAGCTCTGCTCACAGCCGATGATGAGGAGACCTGGGGCTGGCGGTCCTCAGAGCAGAACAGCTTGGATGTGGACAGTCACCTTGGCAGGGCCATGGGCACAGTATGTCCCATTCTCAGCCTGTTCCTGGAGAGGGGACAGAAGTCTCCAGGGCTGAGCTGGCTACCCTGCAAGACCGAGATAGAGTGTGAACTCATCCGAATGGAGACAGGAAGAGGTGAGTTGGGCCATGGGCACAGGGTGGGCCTCATTCCCTCTGGAGAGCCCCAACTGCTCACCCTGGTAGGCACTGTGAAGTGCAGTGGGGCAGGAGGGATGGACTCCTCAGCCCCTAGTCACTGGTGAGGTTATTAATTACACGGCACCACAGCTTTGTGGGCCAAGGCTGGCCCTTAACACACAAGGAAAACAAAATATTATAATCAGACGTAAAGCCACACAAAATAGATCTGCCTTGGGTGACAGTTTTTCTGTGTTTGGCAGTAAGATGGGAAACTTCTGGACAGAGCTTAGGCATGTGGCTGCCACAGCTGGTAGCAGCTTACAGGTGCCCTGCACTGAGTCCAAAGTAATCTCCTCTGCTGGGTGTGGGAGAGGACACCTTGGGGTCTCTGATATGGAACAGTCCTTTGGTGGAAGGGGGAAGACCGTAAAAACTTCTTTGATGAGTGCTGATGCAAGAAAAGAGGTGCCACATAGTCCTTTCTTAGTCTGCAGACTGGATGGAGGAGAGCATGGCATGGCCAGCAGGTTGGTTTCCATGCCCACAGCTCATCACATTTCCCCAGCTCTCCAACAGTTTGGCTATATGAACCTACACGCCAGTATGCATCTCCAGGAATTTTTAGGAAAAAATGCACAGCTCTTCACTGGATGTCCTCTCCATTTGGGCCAGTTACACCATGAGCTTGCCATGTACAAAAAAGCACCAGACTTAAATGTAGTGCTGTCCTTCAGAGCCACATTTGTGTTCCAGCAAAACGCGTTGGCTGGGAGCACAAATCACAAGTCTGAGTGCACAACAAGCATGATGTTGCTCAGATGATGAAGGGGCAAGGGGAAGAGTTGAAAGAAACATCTTTTTCTTTTTCTGCACATCCTCTCTGGGTTAGGAGTCTGGGGATGGAAATCATAGTACACCACCATGTACTGCTCTGTTTTGGCAAGGTCAGTTGCCCATATTAACTGCATGTAGGGCTCAAACCTCCAGCAGCTGGGACTCAGGTTCTCATGCAGTCCTCGAACTGTGTAAAGAGGGGCTATGCAATGACAATTTGTAAATGAGATTGTACAAATCTCTGATTTCAGTGAGGTCTGTGGGCATGACAGGATCAGGACATTTGGGGAATTAACAGGAGAGGTGCCCATTGACAGCTGAGTTAAGACTTGATCCTGTGGGGAATAAAATGGTAGTGTGCAGAGCTAGGAATAACTTCTTGCTTAGGAAACTGTTGTGTATTTTCAAGTGTTCTCTTTTTCCCTTAAAGGTAGTAAAACACTGCATTAAAGCTCGCTTGCTGGGATCTGATGGTGACTTGCTTTCTCTGTAGCAGGAGGTGGTGTTGACGTGCAGTTTGGGGCGGTGGGACCGATCAGTGACCTGTGAGCCCATTGACTGTGGTGTCCCTGACCAGTCGCACGTCTACTACGCGGAGTTCTCTTGCCCCAAGGGGACCACCTACCTGAAGAGATGCTCCTTCTCCTGCATCCACCCTGCCAAGCTTCGAGGTACAGTCTGGGGTGCTGAGGGATTTAACTCTCCCTTTTTGTGCCTGCCCCAAGTTGTTCAGGACTGACCAGTGATACTTTCAATTTCCCAGTTATCCTAGCTTCTGCCAACCAGGTGGGCCCTTGAGAGACCTCCCCACATGATGGGCACACATCTCTCTTGAGCAGGGGCACCTTGGCATGGGGATACTTCTCGTGATGCCCACCCCTGGCTGGCAGCGCACATCCTCAGCGATGTCTTCTGCTAACTGGTGAAGTCTGGTAGGCTCTGACATTACAGAGATGAGTGAAGCAAGAGTGCAGACAAACAGAGAGAATTTTAGAGAGCCGCAGATGGCCTGGTGCCTGGCGGCTGTGGGAAATCATGTGGTTCAGGAGGCCTGGGGCCTTATAATGCCATAGAGACTGATGCCCACAGCTGCAGAGCAGTCTCAAGATGTGCACCACCCAGACACACAGCAGTCCTCCAGACACGCCACGGCCTGGCTTTCATTCTGCCGACTCCATCAATACCCGCAGGAATGTTTTTAAGCCAAGTCGGAGAAAGAGAGCTACTGTTCCTGTCTATGCAAGGCTGAGCTGGATGGGATTTCGGGGGTAATTGCCTTGACAGCTTCAAGCATTGGGACTTTATGTGAGTTTCCACCAGTGCCTTTGCTCCGAACAATTGCATACAACAAATCATTTTAATGGGTGCCCTATTTTACGGCGACATTTATAGCCGAAACGTATGAAAATCATTTACTGTTTTTTTAGTTAAACCTAAGGAGCAAAACCGGTGGAGAATTAAGGTCTCATTTCATGACAGGAGGGACGCCGCAGATCCCAGCGTGAGCTGATCAAAGGGCAGCGCCCGAGCGACAGCTCGACGGGCCAAACTCTGCACAGAGCCATGCCGTTGCCTTCGGCGGGTCAACCGAGGGCAGGCATGAAGCTGATATTTCCCTGACAGCCTCCTCCTGTTCCCACTGAAGTCAACGGGAGGTTTGCCATGGGCTTCCCTGGCGTCCCATCCGTGGGTGGCTTCCAGCAGCTGACAGCAGTCCCGGTGGGGCTCCGCCAAGGCCTACAAGGCGAGGAGGATGCGGCGAGGCCCAGCCGGCTGCCGAGTTGTCAAGGCAGGAACGCGTCTGCTGCTCGGTCTCCCCAAACGCTCTCAATGCTCATAAATACTAAGAATAGGCAAGGAAAGGATTACATGGCTCCTGTCACGGCAGTCGGAGGTGGGGACAGGCCATACGCCGCAGCCGTCAGGAATGCTGGCGCTGAGCAAGAGAGCAGCCTTGCTCTTGTCTACAAGCTGCTGTAGGCAGAGCAGTGAGCCTGTAAAAAGAAAGTGATGCTTGGAGGGAGCATGGAGCTGCCTGGCTGCAACAGGAACCTGCTGGAGGCCCGATCCAAAGCTCCCAATAGGAAATCCCAGCTCTTCAGCTCTACTTTTCTTCCATAGCACGTGGTGGATGCAGGCCTGGGCTCCTCCTGCAGGCCTCTAGCCGTGTGGTCACTGGCCAGTTGGGGCGAATGGAGTTGTGCTGAACTAAACATGCGGGAGGGCCCATGTTTGTGTTTTTGTCATGGACGAAAGCCCTCAGCCCACAGAAGGCTCTCCACAGGCATCACCAGAGAGGGGGGCTTTAAGGGAGTTTGGGGGAAATATACAGAACCAAGATCATTTCTCTATCCCTTTGAAGTTGTCCAACTGCGCACATAATCTTTGCATGTATTGCCTCCCTTGGTGTTGTCACCCACTCTAGCAAGAGGATGTGTGCTGGTAGCGCGGAGCTTCCCTCAGAAGTTCTCCAGCAGTGACTCAGACTTTCTACTTCTCTCCTGGGCTCAGGAACGAACCAGTGGTTGATGTGCCTGGAGGACGGACTCTGGTCGCTTCCCGAGGCCTACTGCAAGCTGGAGTGTGACGCTCCACCCGCCGTGCCCAACGCCAGGCTCCTGGTCCCACGCTGCATGCAGGGCAACCACGATGTGGGCTCTGTCTGCCGCTACAAGTGTAAGCCCGGGTATCACGTGGCGGAGAATGCAGCTAGCAAACCTAAGAAGTAAGTCTGGGTCTGCTGCCACTTCTTCCTTCCTTCTCATGAACAAAGAGGACAGGTCACTGTGCTTTCTCTCTATCAAAGCACTGCTTTGGCTGCTGGAGGAGATATGAGTCAGAGCAGCTTGCTCTCATGCTTATTTCTTCAAATATGAGAGGCATTCCCCCACTTTAGAATAAAGCAGGTGGGAACTCCGTATAATCTGCTGTGTATATTAAGTGCCTTAACCTAAAGCATGTGAGTTGTCTGGTGCAGCTCAATGCACTTGTCTCTTGCTGAAAAGTAAGCGCGTGCAGAAGTGTTTGCAGGCTCTCAGGTAATACAGTAGGGATGTGATAAGGTGATGAGTGACCAAAACAGGTCACGGCACTGGGATTGTAAGAACGAACGACAGCCTTGTGTTGGGGTTAATGTTTTACCCCCTGCATGTCTTGGTTAAATTTCATCTCGAGCATTTGTATTTCAATTGGAGAAGATTTTCCCAGTGCTTTGGGGAAAAAATCCTGATGATTCACTACCAGCGCTGTGATGCTGGAGGGCTGAGCAACGTTCTGTCTGCGACACCTCCAGCTGAAGTCCGCTTGGGTACAGTCGCAAAAGATTCCCTGGCACCAGCAGGGTCCTCCCCAGAGTCCCGATGCTAGCCCCAATCAGATAATTATGTGCTAATTGTTTAATGCCCTCTTCCAGTTTAAATTGGATGCAGACTTCAGTTCTACTTTGCTCTGGGGTAGGGTTGTTGTGCACTGGGAAGCAGCTGCCAAATTTCTTGCCTGGTAATGAAGGAAGTGGTTTCTGTAAACAGCTTTTCACAGTGTTAGGAAGATCTCTTGGGCCAAGAGGAGCAAAGCAAATTACGACTATGGCTACAGTCACATGGGCTGCTTTGCAAACTGTGGAGCAGCTTGGATGCCTGTGGCATTCAGGCGGTGGATGTGCAGTTAGATCAACACAGTCCCAGCCGTGCTGCCAGCGCTGCTGTGACAAAGGGTGTCCTCTGGGAGACCCTGCGCTCTTCTGGCATGCAGGTGGCATCCGTGTGGGTCAGGATAGCCTGTAAAGCAAGAACTAGCCTTGTAAAGGACTGAGGGCTGCACAGGTGCTGATGGGCGCAAGAAAGAAAGACTGCTGCTTTTTTTGATCAACCTCCTGCAGTGCCTTTCTCCCATACGTTGTGTAGAACACCACAGCTGCTATATCCGTACTGGCAGTCCAAGCCCTGGGACTTTGCCCCTAGGACCACCGCCCTCTGGACTGAGCCCTGGCTGAGATCTGGCTGTCTCTGCCCAAGCCAAGATGCTCTTGGATGCAGATGCTCAAGTGATTCCCTCAGCTCTCTTCTGTTAAGTGAACATTGCTGCAGGAGCAGGCACTCATTCAAAGATGCATAGAAGGCTCCTGCAACCTTGGTTGAAGTTCAACAGCATAAGTGGAAGAGAAAGAGGATGACAAAATACGTTGTTTCAGAGAAGATGCTCTTATCTGTTAACTTGGGTGAAGAAAAGCCCCTCACAAATCAGTGCTCAGTCAACAAGGGATCCCTGAGGAAATGCTGATTGTGTAATTAAAATCCTGCCAGAGATTTGCTGCCTTTCTGCTGGCAGGATCTCTTGTCTGATGGGACTGATGTGAAGAGCAGAAGCTCCTTCAGCTCTTTCCAAAGGAGATCTTTTTCAGGCTGGAGAGCCCAAGAAACGGCCTACTTTCATCTGCCGAGCTTTCACACCCAGTCCCCAGATAACAGCAGCTAGGGGAACTGTACATATGCATTGATGTTTTGTGATGGGAAGTCTGGTTTGGGGCAGTGTCTAGCCTTTGGCAGCAGCACCGCACCTGTCTGAACCACAGAGAGCAACAAACCACCAAGGAGCACTGCTCAGCATTGAGAAGAGCTTGCCTGAATGTCACATACTTACAAGAAAATGAACGTTGCTCCCACCCCACATTGCTCCCTGGTGTTAATTCCGCTGCTAAGTGCCTGAAGCACATGTTTGGTGCAGCTCTCCAACATCAGCATCTGTGGCTTTCCTCCTGAGGCCATCCTGTCATAGAATCATAGAATCATACAGTGACTTGGGTTGGAAGAGACCTCAAGGATCATCAAGTTCCAACCCCCCCTGCCACAGGGGCCATCCCCTTGCCCCTACCCCTTTGGAGGGGTACTGTGTTGCAGGGGGAATGCAATGAGCCTGGGGACTGGAAAACCCAAACCCTGGAGAGATCCCATCTGCTCTTTGTTTGCTTTCCCTAATGTGGGATGATTCCTAGAAGAGGTCTTGGAGAAACCTTGAGGCAAAGAAGCAAAAAAGGAACCAGGTCTTTCTGTCTCCTGTTCCCGCTCGCTCCCGCCCTCCCCATTACCCCTTCCTGGGATGAGCCCTGAGAAGCTGTCCGGACTGTCAGGAGACACGTTGGTGAGACTGAGGAACAAATGGCCCTTCACCAAGATCAAGGGATCCATGGGACAGCCCAGCCCTGTGGAGACGTCAGCCCTTCCACCTCTTGCCCTCTTCAAAGACAGCAGGAGGCTGGTGGAGACCATGAAGGAGAAAGAGGAGGTGGGGAACACGGAGGGGAAGGTGGCCTGGAAGGAGTTAGCTGGCTGAGGGCTGGAATGACATCAGAAGGACGGCAGCGGGCAAAGCAGGACAGCCCAGCCCAGGGGTATCGCAGCCTAGCAGGGCGCCAGGCCATGTGCATTTGTGGTGGGTACAAAGGTGCAGGCTCTCGCTTCTCCTGCCCACATCTGGCCCCTTCCAGATAAAAGGCAAACACGCAAGCAGCCAGGAGAGCCAAAAGCCAGGTAAAGAAAACAGGCTGTCAGCTGGGCTCTGTGTCATTTCCACTTCTAAGACCTTTGATAAAGATTTACAGCCCAGGTTGCCCAGGCTATTTGGAGCGAGGGAAGGAAAGCAGTAGAACCCCTACAAGCTAGCGTTGCTTTCTTTTAACTTCCCATCAAATCTCCCTCCTTCCTCCTCCTTTTTTCTGAAGCCATCAGTCTCCTGCCGTGGGAGATGAGGTGGCTTTGGGCTCATTCATCACCACTCCTGTGCGGTGGACCCCAGCTTGGGGCTGGATCCTGGCCAGGCTGGATGGGCTGGATGGGGCTCATGCTTTCACGTCAGAAGCAACCCCAGGCGTCTCCCGGCCTCCTCTCCCCATCAGACATCACACTGCCCAGCTGGAGGGGGAAGCATTGACTCTGATTTTCCTGGCTTCCTCATTAAACCTTGTGAAATGCCGCTAAGCCAGATCAGAAGGAGTCAGGGGGCCTGGAAACTTCAAGCTGCTACAAGGTATTTCTTATTTTATTTATTTATTTTTTTTAAAAGCCTCTCCCTTCCCTCCTCCATGCCTGAATACAAGCTGTCCCCTTCATATGTGCAGCGGTGGACCACGTGCCACTCTCTGCCCTGGGGTTTGAAGGCACAGAGGCTGGCAGTGGGGCGAGCCTCCAGCGAGGAGGGGTTACGATCCAGATCTAGAGGGGCTGCAGAGGGATGAGGAGAGGTCATGCATGAGGTTACCCTGGACCTCAACCAGGAGGCCCAGCGAGGGCAATGGGGCTGCACAGCATGACGTGCATCTGTGCAAAGACCATGGGGTGCCTCTCCCCAGCCCTTCCCAGCTCGATGCCAAAGGGCCTCTGCTGCAGTTTGGAAGAGCAACAGTGACGTGCAGTGGCTGCATCAGTTATACCCAGGTGGTCAGGTGTGCTGCTGCTTTAAGAAGGCGTTTTGCTCAGTGCTGGGGTCTTTGTACGACTGCTTTGCTCCTATTGCCCTAAGGCCATCAGTTTAACATCCAGTGTGGCTGCAATGCAGCAGTGCAAGAAAAGCCCTTCTCTGCTCTGATTTACCCCACGTGACGGGCAATGACAGAAGGGGAAACAGATGCTTGAGGAGTTGGACAGAGCAAAGTGTTCAAAGCAGTGAGACCTGATGGGGACGTCTTCGAAAGGCGGTGAGCATCATCCTGGTGGATGGGGCAGCAAGCAAGAGCAAGAAACCAGCAGTGGGCTGAAGCTGCAGCTGTCTGCAGTGAGACCTAGAGATGTTTCTCCCCATCATCTTTCCAAGATTGGATGTAGTTTCAGTTCTCTTTGGTCAATTCAAGGCTGTTGCTTGAACTGGGGGTCCTCCCATGTCTCCTTTCTTACTGTGCCTTCTCTGTGTTACTGCTTGTATTCATCAGAGCAGGAAACATCAGTCACTTTTATAAAGACTCTAGAAAAGAATCAGTTCTCTGATTTCTGAAAGCAGAAGGGGATCCTTAAAGAGCTTCAAATATTTAAAAAGGCAGGTATGTTTTGAAAAAGCTCCTAGATGTCCTGTGCAGCAGCACCCAGCAGAAATGTATAAACTTGCTGTGGGGTCAATTAAACATATGTCCACAGCATGGTGCTGCCTAGGACCTTGAGTCACTTCTTCCCATGTGCACATGGTCCTCCAGCCTTCTGGGTTGGCCAAGTGCCTGGGCAAGCAGAGCAGGTTGCTTGCATGGGCATGAGAAGGGCAAGTTGACCTGATGGAGACATCACCAAGCCCATTGCATTGCACTCTGACAGTGGGGCATGACCATGGTCCCCACTGCTGTGGTGCATGGTGGGGGCACAGCTGGTCCCAAGCAGCAGCTCAGAACAAGGGCAATGCAGTGCCAGCCTGAGGGGTTTCTGCAACCCAGCGCTGGATGTTAGATTCCCTCTGCAGGGTGCCTGGAGCCCTGCTTGCTGGCATCGGCAGCTGGAGTGGGCAGAGGCAAGCTGCGGGCATGGGCGTCTGGTGGGAGTGATGGAAACCTGCTACAGAAGGGAAAAAGTCTCAGTAAAGACTGAGGAATCAGCACAGGTAAAACTCACCAGTGTTGTAAAAAGCCATGTGTCCGTAACTGGGTCACAGAAGTTGGACTCGATGATCCTTATGGGTCCCTTCTGACTCAGGATGCTCTATGATTCTGTGATGTGCCCCCAGGTTGCCCAAAGCCCCACGGAGTTTTCATGCTCCTGTGCAGAAGATGTGATGTCTGTCTTGCTGCCAAGGCAAGGAGACAGAGAAGCGGATGAGCTCTGCTCCTGGCCTTTTTCTCCCCTTCTTTTTCATCGTCTTTTTGGCAAGCGGTTCGCGCTGGGGCCATTTCAGCAGCGCAAGCTGGTGTTGATCTGCTCCGGTGCGGCAGCTCCTCGGCGAGAGTGGGATTGACAGCTCTGGCCGGTGTACAAAGAGGAGCCTCAGCAGGGCTGGGCGCGGGCCAGCAGGATTTACAGGGGAGGCTCACTCCTCCGGCAAAGTATGCAGCTACTGGCGGCAGGACAAGGCAGCCGTGCACGTACCCGCGGGGGCTGCAAGCAGGGAGAGATCATCCAGGGGTGCTACAAAGGATGGAGAGTGATGGGGAGTATGAGAAAAAGTGTCCAGGACTCCAATACCAGTGCTGTGGGAAGCATGAGAAAAAGCACCCAGGGCTCCCGAATTGTAGAATCATTAAGGTTGGAAAAGATCACTAAGATCATCTAATCCAACCGTCAACCCATTGCCATCATGCCCACTAAATCGGTGTGATGGGGTGGTAGGCAGTGTGAGAAGTGTTCAGGATTCCTAAATCAGCACAAGGGGAAGGAAAGGTCCTGGCTGAGCATAGGTTATCCTGAAGAACAACATGAGAAAGCCCCACGCATGGGGGTTTGAGAACCAAGAAGGATGTTTTTGGGGTCTGCAGCCCAGCTTTCTTTCCATCTCTCTCCCCAGGAAGTTCCTGAAGGTGCAGTGCCTGGAGAGCGGGCAGTGGGAGGAGGGACGCTGCGTCCCTGTGGTGTGCGAGCCACCCCCACCAGTGTTTGAGGGCATGTACAACTGCACCCAGGGCTTCGAGCTGGACAGCCAGTGCGTCCTGAGCTGTGAGCCACCAGGATCACAGGTGAGTGATGAGACGGGTGGGGGTCAGCCACGTGCTGGGTTGCAGAGCACTTCAAAATAGCAGGGCTTGGCATGTTGGGGCATTTGGGTACCACCAAAAGCAAAACCAGAGCTCTTCTCACTGCTGGAGGTAACCATGGTGGTGTGGGTGCCAGCCACAGCATGGGATGCACCTCTGCATAGGGTGTCTCCAGGCCCTGGTCTCTCTCTGCTCTCCAGGTCCCCATTGTCTGCACCAAGGAGGGCACGTGGACGGAGGAGTTCAAGCTGTGCAAGAGCCTGAAGGGCACCTGCCCGCCACCCCCAGAGCTCAACCTCGTGGAGTACAAGTGCGAGCATGGGCACGGCATAGGTGAGGGCAGGGGAACACCACGCAGAAACCCAGCCCCTGTGTTGAGTCAGCCATCTGGAGAGCCAGCTGGAAGGTCACAGTGACTCTTCTGCTCGGGCCAATTCCCATTAAATCTATGAAAAAACAGTTTTTTCTTCATTCTCCTCTTGAACACAGAGACCTAGGGTGGCTTTAGCCCTTTAGCCCTGGTTGTGTTCATGGGCAAGATTGAAGTTAGAACTGGCATCAGTGAAAGCACTTCTTAAGAAGCAGGGACTCATTTCTAGGGCAAGCCCAGCACTCTGCAGTGCTTTATCTCACCCTCCAGCCCTCAGTACCACCACAGCCTCTGCACTTAATGTGACTGCTGACATCTGCAAGGTTAATGGGGCAGGTCCAAGATAAGAGCTGGAGTGACAACTGTGTGTAACAGGGTGCTTTCACCAGATGAGGGACCACATCATCCGTTTCTTTCTAAAAGACTTGGTTGTTTTTCAGCTGCAATGCTGTCACAGTCATTACATCCCACCTGGCATCCCGCTGGATGGGACACTGGGGTAAAACCCAAAATTGGCTGAGGCAGGGCCAAGTGTAAACTTGAGACAGACCTGATGTGAAGGTGGGACTAAGGTTGGGGCCCACGTGCTTTGCCAGGATGGGTTTTTACAGTTTTTTTCCTCCTGGGTCATAGGAAGTCACGGTAGGAAAATCTGTGAGCAATACTTCCTGACACGTCAACAAACATCTATAATATCCAGGCCAGACATGTTTTCATGCTGGGTCCCGTGTCTTGCCATCATGGCTTGGACTCACCTCTTCAAGCATGTTCACTTGTTATCCAGGAGAGGGGTATCAGCTGCAAAAACTCCTGTAAACTCTTGCATAAGTCAGGACTGTGGGAAGGAATTGACAGCTGTTGGTAGGCAAAGGATCTCCTTCACATGCACCTCTGCCCTCAGCAAGGAGCTGGCACATTGGGGTCCAGCACCCTCCTGCAGCTGGCAGCTACCTAGTTCCTGCTGCAATCCCTCAAAGCTGTCTCTCCTTCCTCAGGTGCTGTGTGTGTGCCCTCCTGCATTATCCCCCCCAGCGATCCAGTCATACTGCCCGAAAATGTAACTGCTGAGACTATGGATCACCGCCTGCAACCCACCAGAGTCCAGGTACGCGGGGAGGGAGCATCACTCCAACAGAGCATTCACCATCCTTATACATGGGGCCCTCAAAATATTTACAGTGTGGCCAAATCACTCTTCCCCCCTCTCTATCCAGTGTTATTTTAGTACAAATCTCTTTGCTTTGGGTAAAAAGAGGGGCAGGAATTTGGGTGAAGAGCTCAGGGTTGGCTGGTTCTCTCCACAGGTGCATTCTCAGGAGATGCCTGCTGGTTGCTCATCCTGGCCATCTCTGCCCTGATGTCCACCTGGAGCTTGGGATGAGCTCCACCAGGGTTGGCATGGCCGGGGATGCATTCTTGCTGCATATGCAGGTGTAAGGCATTGGAATGGGCTGCTCAGGGAGGTGGTGGAGGCACCATCTCTGGAGGTGTTCAAGAACTGTGGAGATGTGGCACTGAGGGATGTGGTCAGTGGGCACGGTGGGATGGGTTGGGCTTGGTGATCTTAGAGGACTTTTCCAACCTTAATGATTCCAGATGTGCAGTTGCTGGGCTTAGACATAGTGGCAAGTCCAAGGACCTCTGGTCCTTGGGAATGTTACCCACAGCGTAGCCAAGAGATCAAATCTCTTCCATAACACTTTTCTTTGCCCATCTGGACCCCTTCTGGGTATATCTCTGCGGTGCTGGTGTAGCAGCTGGTGATGGATGCACGATGAATCCAAGCTCCCCTTTTCCCAGGCTTTGGTGAGCTCTGGCAGAGACCTCCACAGTGCCCACATGCATCTTCCCGGATTCATCTCGGACCTGCTTCACCCAGGCCAGCAGAGGCCATGCCTGGTCTCTGCACCATGACTGCTTCATCTGATGCCACAAGGCTTCAGGCTGATTCTTCTGGTTCATAACCAGTGCCCAGGTCCTCAGCACTTCTTTCTCCTCTTCCCTGCACTGAGATGCACAGCCTCCTGCCCTCTGAGACCAAAGCTCCGCATAAGCTACTGCCTGTAACATGAGCTTTCCAGGACTTGCAGGATACCTTTGTGAATGAAGCTAAACGCAAGAATCCCTTTGACTTTTGGGATGTGCCACAAGCTATCGGCAGCCAAGGTGCCGGGATGACTGAGCACAGATCAGAATTCACCCCTGGCAGAGAGCAAGGCACGAGCCCTGGTCCCCGAACACTTGGCAGCTGCAGTGTGGCCCCGGGCAGTGTGTCCCTGCCAGAGAGGAGGCATTGCCATCAGCTGGGAGCTGGCTGTGCTGCCAGGACCGCTGGCCACCCTCTCGCATTTCCCTCCCCATCCCTTACTCATTCTGTAGGCAAAACAGTTCAAATAGCTCACATAGTTTGGATCTCCGTGGCACAACTTTCCCAAAGTGCAGCTCCAATGGGGTTATATTTCTTAAAATAAAACCGAGATGCAGAAGGAAGGAGGTGGAACAAAGGAAAACAAACAGTCCTCCTGGGAGCTGGCACCCCGATCCAGGCCTTCCCCTCCCCCCAGGAAGCTGCAGGAGGCCCAGCAGCATCCCCACGCCATGTCTCCGTGCCTTTGCAGCATCAGGATGCTCGTGGCATGTGGGATCGTGGAACTTGAGCTTTGGACAGATCACCAGGTGGCTTGGCCACGGGCTCTCATGCAAGGAAAGCATTTTGGAGAAGGGAAGAGTGGTGTTATTTTAAACATCGGCACTACCCCTCAGCAGCTCTGTGCCTGGGCTGCCTTGTTTTCCTCTCTGCCTCCTGCTGTGCTTATGTTCTCAGGAGCTGCCATGCTCCCAAGGTGATGGGGAGGATGTGGCAAAACACATCGGGACTGCAAAGGCTGCCCGGGGAGGGCACTGCTGTTTTTTATGCTCTCATTCATCACATCCCACAGCCAAGACGGTCTGGGAACTCATTCAAGTTGTGCAGCAACCGCATACAACACATCCAGTGGGGTTGGGATCCAAGCATCCTTTGGGGTGAGCAGGAATTGCTCTCTCCAGCCTCTCTGTCCCATCCCATCACAGCTGCCTTTCCTGCTCTGGCTGAGGACATTACCTCTGGAGCTTGCTCCTGGCAACCCATTGGGTTGGACCGAAGACTTGGAGCAAGAAGGAGCTGAGAAATACAGTGAAAACACAGGGATTTGTCTGCTGCCACCTGCAAGGTTGCTGCTACCACCCTGCCCTCTGGCCACCAGTCACTACCCTGGAGTGCGCAGGAAGCAGATGGAGATGCCACCAGCCAGCCTGCAGCTCCCTCACCCCTCCCATCACATCCAAATGCAGGCATAATGCACCCCATGAATGCAGATCGAGGCAGAGCTGCCCCATCCCATGCTGAGGGTGCTGGAGCCACATTGGTGGAAGAAAGACGTGTCCATCCATGTAACACCCATGCTGTGCAGGGCATCCTAGGACACTTTCACAGGCCAGCTGTCGTTTTATGGGGCCTCAGATTTCAAAGCCTGCCTGAGCTTTACAAGGAGGAAATTGCCTGTGTGGTGGGGCTTTTCTTCCCCCATATAATCATGTGTGCTCCCAACAACCCCCTTCTGAATTATGGGGACGGAGCGTTCCAGTTAGATGAAACTGAGTCCTCTGCATCCAGCTCTCGTGTCCAGTTGGCTGCAGCTGCTGACTTAAAGCCTCATAAATACCTCTGCAGCGTGGGTGAGCATGAGGCTGGTGTATCCAGCCCCAGCCAAGTCTGGGGATTTGAGTCCCCAGGTGTCCCCCTTGGGGACACAGCTCTCAGAGCTGTGCAGGACACACTGATGCTGGTGTCCAGGGACAGCTGACTGGGACATGAGGCTGGTGCAAGTGGGAAGCTGCTAAAGGCAGCATGGTGTGATGAGATGAATGGAGGACTCCATCTGTGGTGGTCCCGGATGGCTACTTCCCAGCTTGGCTGCTGGCCACTATGCGTAATGCTGCCAGCCAAACCCAGATCCTGGTGATCCCTGCCATCTCCCTTTTTCCTCTCCTGGTTGTGCATACACATACATACACATGCATCTATGTATTTATCCAGGCTCTGCTTTGAGCAGCGTAGTCTGGTTTGTGGGTGAAGCTTGGGTTCAGTGGGCTCCAAAGGGTTTTCTCTGGGCAGGAGTGCAGGAAGGTCCTCGAGGTGATCCCATTGCTCTGCCTTGTGGAGCTGCAAGAGACCCTGCACCTCTGGGAGCATGCTTGTGTCCTCCCTCCACCACCTCCCTAACAGCTCTTTTCTTCTCTCCTCCCCAGCACATTGTATGCACAGGCAGGCTGCAATGGTACCCAGACCCCTCTGCCATCCACTGCATCCAGTCGTGTGAGGTAAGCCCCCTTTCCTAGCACATGGGGCAGCTCCAGCCCAGCAGTGCAGCTGGGTAGCCCGGACGTGGGGTCTTTATGACCAGACGTGGAGGCTTGCGATGGGTTGGCGTAGTGGAGGCCTGCGATGGGTTGGCATAGTGGAGGTCTCTAATGGGTTGGCATAGTGGAGGCCTGCGATGGGTTGGCATCCTGGAGGCCTGCAATGGCTTGGCACAGGGGAGGTCTGCCGGCATTTCAGTGTTTTGTCATTCACCCGGAGCGTGCAGCCAGGGCGATGCTGGGGGTGAGCTGCAACGTGCCGCGTGGCCACGGAATGGGTCCAGGGCTTCGTGCCGCGTTTCCTTCCTCGCGCTCTTCTCGGCCAACCCGGGAAGAAAATTCTAGCAAAAGGATTTCGCTGGCAAGGGGTATCCCCAAAAAGCGCACGCTGCCTCCAAGCCTGAATATTTCCTTAACCAGAACTGCAGTTCTAGAGTAACACGGGTCCAGAAAAGCCCTGTGTGACTCACGCGTCCAACCAAAACAAGGAGGATTTCCAGCATCGTGTGTGCAAAACAAACCGCTCCCCAAGAATCTGCAGACAAAGAATTCCTTGCAGAAATTGGTTAGCCACTCATTTCGTTTTGAATAATTACCCGGCAAGAGAAAATCATAGGCAGCCTGGAGTCGGTTCACAGAGGAAATGAAAAATAGGCAGTCTTTGTCGAGCACGATTTGTTATTATGATTGAGGGTAAAAAAAAAGGGGGGGGGGAGGGCAAAGAGGGAATTTTGGAATGTTGTCTGCTGAAAATTTGGGATTTCTACCAAAAAGGAAAATGTAAATGAAGTCTACACACCAAAAATAGCTTTGGGTTTTGCTGATTTTTTTTTTTTTTTTTAATGCACTCATTTCAATGCAAATGATCAGGTTTTGCTCGCTGGTTCTGCCTAGCTCAGCTCTTTGTCAGCTGAATGGTGGAAGAAAGGGCAGCATGTGTGACCGTGTGTGACCATGTGGCCTCGATGCTGCAGTGGGCATGTCCCCAGGGAGGAAATGTGCTTGGCAGGACGTGCAGCACTTATCTCCCAAACCTGGTGGCTTGCTGTGTCTCGTTCCTGTAATCTGTAAGGCAATAGGCAGCTGCGTGCTAGAGAGGAGATAGATGGTTGAGTACTAGAGCTCAATGGTGGATCCAGTGCCTTGGGAGATCCATGTCTCCTACAGCTCAGCTCCAGGGCAGTGTATTTGAAGCAGAAAGGTTTTGTGGCTCACCTTGGGTCTGCATCTTCAGTGCCAGATCCCATAAGGGATGATGGAAAAATGTCAGCTTGTTTGTGTGCGTGAGAGAGAGGCACTGACTATAAAATCCCAGTGTCTCATAGCTGTGCTCCCTGTCTTCTTGTTAGCCACCTAAGCATGCTCATGGCCAACGCAAGCTCTTTCTGTTCCCAAAGGAGAACAAAGGATGTTGTCATCCTCATTTACTTCTAGGGAGCATTCCCAGACAACAGTTGTAGCCTACAGCTATAACTTAAGCGAGCCAAAACCTTGCAGTGCCCTAAGAGCAGATAGAGAGTCTGCTCTCGTCATTACCATCGTATACTTTTCTACACCTTTTCTGCTTTTAATTACTCTTCCAGTAGAAATGACCCAGCAGTATACGCTCTTCCAGCTGCACTCTCACCAAAGCCCTGCACAAAGCCTATGTGTGCTGGCAATCTCCTTTGATAAGACCCAGGAACATATCTGTCGTTTCTGCAGTTGCATCAGTCTGGCAGCTCAGAGAGACCTGAGGTCAGTAAGTACACCCAGATCTTTCTCTGCATCCTTTGTTTCCAACTGATGAGCTCCAAGCTAACAGCAGATGTTTTACTATCAGCACAAGAGCTTGCCCTTCAATTTTACACAAGTGAATGTCATCCTGTTTCTCTCCCTGGTCCTCAGGTCATCTATTTGTCAGATATCCTGATCCTCCTCTGTGGAACAATGCCTTCCTCCTTGTTAGCAATTTCATCAGCCAGGCCTGTTTTTAAGGTCACAGTCACTCACTGCAATACTAATGAAGATTCATCCTTGGGATTGTTTCCTTTGCCCCGATGCTTTCCTTTCAGAAACAGCTCACAGCCGCCTCCTCCCTGCTCTCCTCCTCTCTTCTCGTGTCTTTGATTACTCTTTTTGTTGGACTGGTAAGCCAACCTTTTAATGCGTGTTTTATAGTAGACATTATATTGCCACAACTCTTCCCCGAAGGTATTGCTCAGAGGGCTGCTTGGCACTGGGCAGAAAAGTGTTACCAGTCCACTTCTCTGACCACAGGAAGTGCCCCAAACTTGGTTTCCATCTCATCTGTGCTCTCTTGCACCCCCCATCCCCTCACTCCTCTCCCTCTCCTGCCTTCATCTCCCTGGGAGATCTTGGAGGCCATTTCACTTGAGGGCCAATATCTTGTGGACTGTGGAGACGCCAGACAGTGAGAGCAGGGTATAGATGGAATACAACCCATAACCTGGCCTTGCTGCATGGCATCCCTCACTCATCCCCGTGTCTCCTTCATCTGCCTGCACAAGGAATCTTCTGCTTTCAGAGCTCCTCCTGGGTTTGGCATGATTCAGCTTGACTTGCCAGCTGCGTGGGACGTCTTAGGCCCAGATTCCTCCCTATCTAGCAGTAATCCCTCACTGGATGCACCTCCTTTTGGAGCCCAGCCTCTACTCTGCACGCTGTTCCAGTGGCCTCTCCAGGTCCCCTCAGTTTTGAGTCACCCCTTGGAGATGCTGTTGTCTCTCACTGAGTGCGCTGGATGAGGAATTGCTTTCATCTGGCCGCCTCGGTCGGGGAACAACCCTATAGAGGAGAAGTGCAGAGCTCCCGACTGCTGGCACGATCCCTCCCCTCAGGGTCCTCTTCAGGCTGGGGCACAGCGAGCAGCAGCCAAGCCCAGCTTTGACCAACCCAGCCCCACCTCGCCAACCTCCCGCTGGAAATTTCAAGTCACTGTGTAATGGCATCGGCGAGATTCTCGCTCATCTCTCTCCTCCGCTGGCGGCAGACCAGCGCGCCTGCTCATCCCTCGCGCTCCTCTCCCCACCTCCCTTCCCTTTCCATTAATCTGGCCATCCATCTGCCTCCCTGTCTCTCGCTGCTCCGCGCCAAGTTCCCCATCCCCGCAGCATGGAGGCACGTAGTTCAAGGGGAGAGGGAGCGATGCGAACCCTTCCAGAAGCCCGTCAGGAATACGAGTTAGCGCCGAGACGCTTTGCCTCTCAAGGGCCAGTGGAACATCTCATCCCCTTCCATCAGTAGGAAAACAGATGGCAGCACTGGGGGGAGAGGGGAGGGGGCTTGGGGCTGGGAGGAGGAGGAGGAGGGAAACTGCTTGTCCCCATTGCTGTCCTGGTGCTGCGTGAGTCCATGCATGAAGGTGGCCAGTGCTCGCCATACCTGGGAAAGCAAAGCAGTCTCCAGCCCACGCCGCTCACCAGCTCTGCCCTCTCATTTCTCCCACTGCAGGAGGAGAACGCTGTGGTTCAGGTAGAAAAGCCCACCTCTTTTATCACCGTGACACTCACAGGATGGAGTAACACCACCATCCTGCAGAGGAACGTAAGCTACTCTTGCAGCGATCAAGCAGACACGGGCAGCCAAGCCCTTCTGCATAACATGCTGCGTTTCCATTTGTGCATGTCGCAAAGGGTTAACTGTAGCAGGTGTAGGTACCCTTCTTTCCTTCTTAGTGGGGAACACATCAGGTTCTGGTGCTGGCCTGAGCTCCCAGGCTCTGCCTGCCCTGCCTAAGGCCGCCTGGCTGGGTTCTGAGCTGGGGGACAGCCAGGGACATCGGCACGAGGCCACCACGGGTGACAGCAGCCCGTGGCAGGAGGCTGCGGCTGGCGTGAGCTGCCGGGGATTTCGCAGGTCTTCCCCCCATGAGGACAAGGTCTCGCTGCCCTTGCGTGCGCTGCCGATCATGTTATCATGGTCGTAAAACGCTAAGCTGTTCTCTCTTTTGTGGTTTTCCTGAGTAATTGCAGTGGAAATTTTGAGTTAGCGATGGAGGCGTGTTTGTGGCTGCAGGCTGTTCTCGCCTCTTGTGACCCAACAGGTAGCCAGGACCTGATGAATCTTCTGCCCTTCTCAGTGCCGTGCACCAACCCCTCCCTTGGCACCTCCATGGCTCGTGTCCAGCATTTGGCAGCCACAGTTAACCCCTCTGACAGCATGTGCAATGAGGACAGGGGGAAGTCTCACCTAAAATTGGGGTCCCACTGTGCCTTAATGCAATGGGAGATAGGATAGGACCCTTCTGCAAATTGGGGCCATGCAGCAGGTGGCTGCCTCTGCTCCACGTCTACAGGGCCTTTTGCTGCCCCACCACAGGGGCTCTGATGTTACACTGTGCTCAGCACAGGGAACCAGGCAGAAGTATAATGCTGGTGGGATGCCATGTGCTGGAAAAGGCCTCTTCTGTTCTCCTGGCCAGTAGGGCAAATGGGGTGAGCCAGCTGCTCTGAGAAGCAGCCAGGTAGATTAACATGGCCATTTAAATTCACTCTCCTCATGGTGTTAATGTATCAGCACAGGCTGCCCAGAGAGGTGGTGGAATCACCATCCCTGGAGGTGTTCAAGAACCATGGAGATATGGCACTGAGGGATGTGGTCAGTGGGGAGCATGGTGGGGGTGGGTTGACCATCAGACTTGGCAATCCTAGAGGTCTTTTACAACCTTAATGATTCCATGGGAGCATTTTGTGACTCTTTTGTCCAGTCTGCCCTCTTCCTCTGCCTGCCTCCTGGCTTTGAAAGCATGGAGAGGATCCTTCTGCAAGGAGCAGTGCGACTGCTGTTCCTTCGGGTGACCCATCAGAGCCTACAGGCCCATGTGCTCCAGGTGAGCACACACCTAACGAGTTGCCCAAGACTCTGGCACATTCCCATGTAGGACAGCGTGTGCTGTGTCTCAAGAGAATGTGGGGAAGCAATCCAAGTGACTAAACTGTAGCGTGTGGTCAGTGTGGGCTCAGAGGCAGCCCCTGGCCTGTGAGGGAAAAGCCCTTGGTGGCAGGCAGCTCTCTAGAGATGGAGCTCTCTAGATACCTGCTGGGCAGGTTTCCATGCTGCTTAGCTCTGGCTGTGGGCTGACCCAGCTTCTCCCTCAGCACGAGGTGTGCTTTTCCTGCCCTGCACACAGGTGGAGTGTGATTGTAGAAAATACATTTTCCTAAGAGGCAAAGCAAATGGAAGGGCACAGAGACCACATAGCAGCACCATGCAAGTGACAGGCTGCAGAGCCTCACGTCCTGCTTCCCTGTCTCAGACGTTGCCATCGTGCAGCCAAGGATGCAGACAGGAGTGGAAAACCACTGAAGGCACCCGCTGAAATCAAAATCATTGAGTTGCATTTGACAATAAACAAACATCCCTGAGCACAGCCCAGCCAACTGCTCTTCCAACACGAATATTCCCCTTCAGCTCCTTCATCCCTCGTACATTGTTTTTCTTTCTGTTTAAGATCTGTAACAAGAACTTGGCAGAAACCAGATACAAGTGGGTCAGGAGGCCCTTGTGGTTTTCAGGGCTTGTTTTCCATAACCCGTTCTATCCTGCAACATACTTTGCACGAAGGGCTTGGCAGGCAATCACTGTGCCAGCAGTGGGCATGGTGTTGGGGGCAGGACAGCTGGCTCATGGCATGGGGAGCCTTGGGGACACCCCTTGAAGATGCCCAGGCTTACCAGGAGTGCTGTTTCATCTCCCTGAGCTGCCCCTTGCTTCTTCTTTCCTGCCTTTGGGCTCTTTCTCCTTTTGTGTCCCCTGAGCATTGAGATCAGGGTGCAGAAGGGACAAGGCTAAGGGGACACCCAGAGACCTGAGAAGATGTAATTGATAACGAGAGGCTTGGGGACGCCAGCAAGCTCAGAAATGACTGACACTTCTCCATTTCACTTCCAAGGCATCCTGGGGGCACATGGCTCCAAAAGAGGACATTGGGAACAATTTCTTCTCAGAAAGAGTGGTCATATGCTGGCACAGGCTGCCCAGGGAGGTGGTGGGGTCACCATAGAATCATAGAATCATAGAATTAGCTAGGTTGGAAAAGACCTATAAGATCATCCAGTCCAACCATCCACCTACCACCAGTAACCCCACTAGACCATGTCTCTCAATTCTATATCTAAATGTTTCTTGAACACCTCCAGGGTCGGTAACTCAACCACCTCCCTGGGCAGCCCATTCCAGCGCCTGACCACTCTTTCAGAAAAGTAGTATTTCCTAATACTACTATGCCCACCATCCCTGGATGTATTCAAGAACTGTGAAGATGTGGCACTGAGGGACATGGTCAGTGGGCGTGGTGGGATGGGTTGGGCTTGGACTTGGTGATTTTAGACGTCTTCTCCAACCTTAATGATTCCACGATTCTAAAAGGAGCACAGAAATGGCTCAGGGGACAGAAACATGGCAACACAGAAATAGTGGACAAAACGCTATTCCTCTTTCCTCTTCTCCCAGACACTTGGTCTCAGGTGCTTCTTGCCAAATTTCTTCAGCTCTCCTCCCTCAAGGTTTCTTCCCCTGGGCACAGCGGCTGATCAGCACTCACTTGCTGTTCAGAGTGGCTCAGGGCAGTGAGGCATCCCAAAAATCTTCTTGACCAGGCGCCAGCCCTGTTCCCTCTCGGTCCCTCTCTGTGTTTTTCAGAGCTGATTTCCTCCTTGCGTGCCAGAGAGCCTCAGGAAGGAGAGAGGGAAAGACAGCACGCTCAGGGTGTTGGGGAAGGGGGAGAAAAAAATAATGAAATAAAAGGCATGCTGCAATAGAGAGAGGGCCAAGAAAAATATTCAATCCAAACAATGAACATTGTCATTTCCTCCCACAGTCTGCATTCCCCGTCAACTTCCCTGGGCAAGCCAGAGGAGCCAAGAATTGCCGGGCTCCTTGCCCCACCAGTGGCAGTGTGTGCGAGGAAGGGGATGCGTCCTGGGGACACTGTGCTGTAGCATCCCTCTAACTGTGGCTGTGGCTGGAGGGACAGAGAGCACCCTGCTTTTTCTATAGGGGAACAGTGGTTTGGATTGGTGCTGAAGGGATGGGACAAGGACTTTTCCACAGGGGGTTTTCCAGGGACACGTGAAGATCATGGGGTGGTAGATGCATGGAGGGTTGAGTAAACCTGGCTTTTAGCAAGGCTTTGGGCACCCTTCGTGTCATCCTAGCGACTTCCTGGAATAGCAGAGATTTCCTGGAATAGGGCTGCAGTGGGGTGGTAAAGAAGGAAGGACACTGAGCTGACCCCTACCCCAGGCTATTGTAGATTGTCTGTGCTCTCCAACCTCCTCCCCGCAGCAGCTTTTCTCTGGGATGTAGCTCCATTTGCACACCTCCAGAGCTGCAGCTGCCTCCAGCCCCAGGGCAGCTCAATGTCCTGTGGCCATCAGCCCGGCTTGGAGCTGACACTCCTCTGCCACCAACTGGCTTCTACCCGTGCGAGGTGAGAGCCACTGCTTTCTTGTGTCTGGTGCTGAGCACATGCTGATGCTCCTGGAAAACCATGCACACAGCAAGTAGAGGCATGACTCTGCAGAGGTTATCACCCAGCCACAACCCTGCTTCCTTTACTGCACCAGCTCCCTTTGATCTTCTCCAGTCTTCTCATGGAGCTTGGCAATGACATCTCCAGGGCTGGTCCCTGCCTGTTTCCCATACCAGAATGGTGCTCCCTTGCTCTTCTGGAGCTGCTCTGAGAGCTACAGCTGAGAAGAACAAAGGCACCTGCAGGGTAAAACATGGCCATCCCAGAATGCAAAGGGTCTGAGGTCCATCAGAGCCCAAAATACTGTCGTCCAAAGGAAAGGACACATGGACATCAAGAGGTTTGCCAACTTGGAAGAAGCACGAAAGCAGTCTACGTGCCCTCCTTGCACAGGATCAGTATGGCTGCAAAATGCAAGTCCTGCACAGCATCCTAGACGCTGGGAGGAAACATTTTGCTTATGGAGGCTGAATTCTGAAACTAGGATCTGGGCTTTCTCTAGCTATAGGCAGATGGAATTCGCAAGCACTTTCCACAGCAGCACAGAAGGGCTGTTCAGTACATAATTGGCCAGGTGCACGCTGCATTTTTTTCTTTTTTCCACCTTTCTCTGAAGCATCTGGAATGGGTCATTGCCAATAGGAAGGTACTGGGCCTTCAGGTCTGCTCAACCAGAGCAAAGCCTGGGTTTCTGAGAAATGCTGTTCACCAAGTGCCCATGACACAACACCAAAATATGTGCAATACTGATGGCATCTGTGGTTTATCCGTTCTGCTCCACTGCCTTCCCCAAACCCAGCCTCTCTGGCTGCCTTGCTCACCACTGTTCCTGTCACACCCTTCCAAGCTCTTTTTCAGTGAATCAACCTACATATAAGGTCGAAGAAAAGAATCTGGACCCCATCCACCTAGCTGATGACTTTGGGACAAGAACCAAGGAAGTGGCCCCATGCTCCCATGTTGTCCAGTCTGGTTCATCTGCAGGGACAGAGCCAGCGAGCTCAGCTCCAACTCTGGGGACTCTGCAGAGATGAAGGAAAACACTGTGAGCAAAACACTGGGTGCGCAGTTACTATTTTTATTAGGGCAGCGCATCGCCCGGCCCTGCGGTGCCAGGTGCTGTTCTTCACATGCTAACACATGCCCTGGCGATGCTCTTGCCTGAACAAAGACGCAAGATGGATGACGAAGCCCAGCGCTTGGTGGCATGCAACCTGGTCCAACAGCTCCCCATCATGTCCTAACACACTTCCAAGTCCTCCTGGAGCCCCTGGTCCAGCCTCCCTTCACCCCATGCTGACATTGTTTCCTGCAGAACCACACGGTTCAAATATGGACTGGGAGCATCCATAGGTGGTTTTCTTCCTCAAATCACCTGTTCATACTTGGTTGTACTGCCTGTGACCTCCCCTAGACTCTTGCAAGACCACGATGAGGCTAATGCAAGCATGGACCAAGGGAAGCCAAGGGCAGTACCATAGTTTGTTCTTTCTGCTTGCAAAAACTGGAGCCGGCTGGAGGCTCTTTGGCAAAGCAGCAGGATTCACAGCATCTCCCTCGGAAATCCGATGAGAGCTGCAGCTTCTCCTCCTCAGCCCAACTCTGGTTGCTCTCCTTGATCTGCCGCTGTCCTGTAAGCAATGAGACTGAACCTGTCCTGGCGCTGCGAGGAACAGGGCCAGTGTCCCCAACCCGTACTCCTGGCTCTCAGGAGCCTCCAGTCCATTTAGTCATTTCTTATTTTCCCCTCATATGTTTTTCCAATGTAATTTGGAGCATGAGCTGTTAAGTTTCCCCAACATGTGTTGCCATAGGAGCCTGTATTTGTTTGGGGTGGGGTACGGGCTCTGGTGGATTGAGGAAAGGGGGTAATTAGCCCTAATAGTTATAGAGAGAAAGTGAGAGCATCTCCTTGCCCATCCTGTTCCTGCCTCCGTCCTCCCCCACCTTGCACACAAGGCACGATCTGGAAATCGTTTCAGACCTGCGCAGCTGGGACCGGCAATCCTCTGCGGTAATTAGATGGAAACTACAGAAGCAGCGGGTGTTGTTTTGCCAGTGAGTCATGAAACATGGAGTGAAGCTCAGGGAAAAACTCCACCATGAAAGAAAATCATGTCCAGAGCGTGTCCCCGCCAGCGACAGGTCCCCTGCCTGCATCCTGCACCTGCCAGCCCCGGCATTGCCACCCCAGCCCACCAGAGACTCCTACTTGCCATTCTTCAAGAGCCATTGGGGATCTTCATCGGAAGAGGAGTGTTTACACGTTTGTATGGGTGAAACTGCACCCTGAGGTCCTCTGATTTGTCACTTGGGACCACTAGATCCAGTAAAATGGGCTGGCTGCTTTCCTGAGCAAAGGGATGGCCAGGTTTCTACGAGGAGCCCGTCTGATGACAGCAGGAGGATGGACACAGTTGCTGGGCCAGTAGCTGCCAGTGCAGAGCAGCAGAAATATTTCATTGCTAATCACCCAGATAATTAATGGCTTCTCCATTCTGTTAGCGCATCCCATTGTTTCTTGGTGTTGCTGATGTGGATCTGTGCTAAATAAACTTCGGCTATGGCTCCTGACAGCTCTTTGCAAGCACTCCCTATGCACACTGTTGGGATGCACCAGTTGCACAGCGTTGTTTCTCAGGCCCAGCTGGCTGCTGCTCAGCCCCAGTTACTTGTTTCTCTTCTCTAATCAGATGACTCACGTAGCTAGAGAAAAAAAATTAAGTGGATTTCTGAATGGCTGTTCGTGCCATTTAATGTTTCTGGGCAGAAAGCTATTCTGCTGGAATATCTTTCTGCTTCCACATTACAGATGAAAGTCAGGAAGGCTCATTAATGTTGGGGCATTAGTTTGAGCTGCACAAGGAGAGGCTCTGCACATTCTCAGCTGATCAGGGAGACCCCATGGTGACTCACAGCAGAGCAGCAAAGGGCATTGGGCTTTGCCACTCAATGACAGTCCCCCACCACTCAACCACATCGGGCCATGAAGCAGGGAAATGAAAATGAAGATGGCCAAGTCTCAAGCTAGAAGGTGGCCATGTTGCCAGTATTTCTCACTATCAGTAGGGTTAATGCCTTCTCTTCTCAAGCCAGAGCTGGATTTTGCCTGCGGGGAGTAAGTGCTTGGAGATCTCTACTCGTTTTCCTACCTGACTTCTGGATAAGTAGGCTTGTAGTCCAGCCCGGCAAGGTTTGGTGGAGCTATGTGCTATAGGGAGGGCTAGAGCTGCTTCTAGAATCTAGAGTACTGTATGGACATGTCCTCTGATGTCAAGGTCAGACCAAGATCCTTCTGGAAAAGGCTTAGTCCTTGCAACCAGTGCTTGCCAATTCTTGTCTTGTCTTGTCTTAGTCACAAGGACTTCTGGGACACTCCTGACCTTGGACTCCTTAGTCCAAGGGAGATAAAGCATCTGCTTTCCTGAAATTGACCCTCTAGCAGGACGCTCTGTTGATTCTTATGACTGCCTCTCTGCTCTTAGCTGCCCAAGTCAAGTCACAAAGCCCAACTTCAGAGCCAAGCTCGTTGGAAGGAGGGTTTCTGAAGGGAGGAGTGATGATGGAGAGAAGAGCTGGGTCAGCCTTTTACAGAGCCCTTCCCAGGCTGTGAACATGCACAGCTGTACTGCAGTGTCATTGCATGAGAGCAGTGCACAGTGGGCTTGCTGAGGACACAGGATCTCTGCTCTTGGACGGCACTTTCCACCTTTGAATAACCCTTTCAGCAACAACTCCTTTCTCTAGCCCTTCCTAGCAGATGGCTGGTGTGACACCATCAACAACCGGGCATACTGCCAGTATGACGGGGGTGACTGCTGCTCCTCCACGCTGTCCTCCAGGAAGGTAAGTGAGCATTCTCCACAGCACGGGCATTTGAGATTAAGTGGTCACCATTAGCCATGCTTTGCTGGCTGCGGAACCAGGCCTGCAAGGCAATTCTCCCATCAACAAACCCATGATTTTAAACCAAAACCAGCTGAAGCTGATAGACATCATTCCACTGATTACAGTGAGGTTTGGACCCACGCCAGTGGGACTGAGAGCTCAACCCAGCTCCTGCTGAGGCTCACAGGATTCCCTCTCACTTTGGGAAATAAGTCCCAAATACATGCCTTCCATAGGATGTAGTGCTAGTCATGGTGAGTCAGAAGTCACCTTGTTGTAATATTGAGTGATCTCAAGGGGATTTGGCATTTTGGCATGGTCCATTGGCATCTGCTACAGGTTGTCTTTCCCAGTTCTCCTCGGCAGGGATAAAAAAAGGAGAAATAGCACACAGGGAGAAACTTGGCATTAGAACTGTGCAGACCCTCTCTTGTCTCCCACCACAACCACCCCTCCCACCTAACTTGCTAACCCAATGCTCGCAGCCCATCCTTCCTAAACATATCCAGCAGCAAAACAAACCATAGGGCATGAGAGAATTTCTCAGTGCAAAAATATGTGAATTTGGATCTTCTCATCTTTGTTGTGGAGCTTGAATCATTTTTCCTTTCATCACACGCACACACAGGGAAAAGTAAAAATGAAATCCTGGGAAGATCCAGTGGAGATAGGAGAGAAGAGGCTTTACACCCAGGCGATGAGTGAAATCTCCACACTGATATCACATCTCAGAGCAGGGCATGGCTCTCGGAGTTTGAGGCATCTGGATCTCTGGCCAAAATAAAGGACAGGCAGTCCCAAGGAGACACAGCCCAATTCGTGTGCCCCAGAGGCAACTCTCCAGCAGCATGAGCCTCTTGTGCTACTCTGTTAAAGAAGGAACACACCAAGCAACTTCTCCAGCCTCTCACTGGCTCAGGCTGTCAAAAATCAGATATGCTCCCACAGTAAGAAAAACTCCAGGCTCTGAGCCTGGTTTGCATAAAGCCTCTATAGGAGCTGGTTGCCCTAGCTCCCATGCCCCACTGCTGGGCATCTGCTGACCAGGAGCCACATATTCTGCTGGTGCCCTGGCACCCTGCACTGCTGCCATCAGCTGAGGTGACATAAACTTGCTTGGCTGGAGACAGCTGATGTAGTGCAATGAGTCTCTCTACCATGACAGTGACTGTAGATGGACCCACTGCCTGCCCTGCTGAAGGCCATTCCTGCTCACTCTGTGTCCAGCCTGCCTGGGTTTTCTTAATCTGTTGTGCACAAGAACTGTAGGCATCTAACTGGGTTCCTACACCAGGTAATATGGAGGTTGCTGTAGGTGGGATCTTGGCTGAGTTCCTTCACGAGGTGCAGAGGACAAGGCTGTGCTATGGCTGAGCCTGGAGAACCAGGAACAGCTGGAACGATGGGACCGTGGGTGGGCTCAGACATGGACACGAGGGTCAAAGTAAAACTGAAATCTAGGCATGTCTCACCTTGTCCAAATGGCTAATGCCCATCGGGCATTTCCCCCTAGTGTTTGGGGCGCAAGATCAAGCTGACCATTGAAGGCAAAATTTGAAATGCAAGTTGCTGAAGAGGAAAACACTAAGAACAAAGCTCAGCTGTGGGGCAGAGCTTGGGACACCCAATAATGGAGATGTTTCTCAGTGATGGTGAAGCCTGGTGGTCTCAGCCACCATCAGCCCAAAGTCTGCCCATACCAAGATGGAGAGAGTTATGGAGGTGGGCAAGGGATCTCAGAGTGGAGGCTTGGTTTGTGTTAACATCTCCCTTGTGTCCCTGCAGGTGATCCCATTCGCTGCTGACTGTGACCAGGACGAGTGTACATGCCGCGACCCGGCGGCTGAGGAGAACCAGTAGCGGTGGCATGGAGGGGCTCTATCAGTCAGGCGAGTGCCGGAGGAGCGAAGGGACACCAAAGAAGGCAGTAGAGTGCCGGGGCAGGAGGCACAAGGATGAGCCAGACAGGAGGATGGCAGTGGAGGCCGCCGAGTAGGTGGTGGCTGTGGAAGAGGAGGCCAGGTGGTCCCATCCCCATCCCCACAGGCTCCTGCCGGGGACTTCGGGTCCAGCCCAAGGGGCTCTGCACGGGGTCTGGCACCGGGAGCCTGGACGCGGCTGCGGACATGTGTCCTGGTGCAGCGTTTTTGCTCTGGATTTTGTCACTATTCACTCCCCTCCCTCTGCTGTACAGGCTTCTTTTAGCAAGGTCGAGGTAGTTGTGATCTCTGCAAATATTTAAACTTAATTATATATATATATATACATATATATATATAATATATATAAAATATTATATATTATATTTTCTTTGCTCTTGATGAAGCTGAGAAAGGATACCCTTTGTCACACACCCATGCTGCTGTGAAGTACAAACCATTGGGAAAAGTGCAGGTCAGGGCAGGAAGAGCAGGGAATTTCCCCTCGTTTGCGGAGCAGGAGCTGGAAGGAGGACAGAGAGAGAAGCCAAGCGTCCCAGCCAAGCTAGGAGGGAGTTCCTGGTGGATGGTGTGGAGGCCAGGACCTCAAGGTACTCTCAGTATCTGCCGATGGCAAGTTTTGCCCTTGGGATTTGCTGGAGTTTTGCCTTGCTCTGGTCCTGGAACAGGATTTTGAGGTTGAAAAGGAATGTTTTGCCCTGGGCTTACCTTGGCTGTTGAGACCCAGATAGACGAGGGATGTGATGGCCAAGCCAGAATAACTGTGATGCTCTGCAATGAAGGAGGCTCCAGGGGTCCTCCTTTTCTTTCCCCACATCTCCAAATATGAGCTTCAACAGTGCAGTCAGCAGTTCTTGGAGGTGACCAGGCCCTGTAGCACAGGGAGAGGCAGAACCCCAGTGACCCATCAGGACGCTTGGAGCACCATCTCCCACTGAGCTTTTCCTTATCACCGCCTCTGTGGCCCATTGCACTGCATGCCCAGTCCAGCCTTTCTTGGGTCTCTTCTTCCTGTAGATACCAAGTGAAAACCTTCAGATTTGCTCGTTGCCTCTAAAGAGCCCAGCAAGAAACCTTGGCCCCCAGAGCTGATTCCACAGTCTTGGAGCCTGGACCCAGCCCCATAGAGGCAGAGGGTAGGGAAGGTACAAGCTCAGCTGGGACTGTCACTGCTGTCAATGCTACAAAGAGAAGAGGGATGGAAAGAGGAGAGCAGAGAACGGGAGCAGGAGCATGGAAACCCATCCGTGTCCAGGAGCTCTGCAGCCCCAGACTATGGCTGGGAGCCCCAGATCTGCCCCCCTACATCCCTAGAGCACGGGCTGAGCTGTTGGAGCCAAGCTCCGAGCTAGGGTTTGTCTGGCAAAGGAGAGATGGAGAGAGGGTGACACGGTGTGGAGAGACCGGGGATTGTCAAGGCATCTTTTGGCTTTTTGCTAGCATCCTCCCCGCAGCCCTCGTTGTCAGGCATCTCCAGAAGTCATGATTAGCTGGGGACAGGAGCAGGGGGCAGAGGCACCTGGACATCCCAGCAGTCCCAGGCAGGAGATGCCGTGTCCTCCTCTGAGCCTTTTCCCTATCCCTCACCCCACGGCCAGCTGCCTCCTGCCTTGGTGTCCCAGCCTGCTCCATCACAGACACAGCAGGACTGAGGGACACCTTGGGGACCTGGTGGCCATGGAGCCATGGTAACCACACATACATGGGGTGTGGGTGACACACAGAGGGAGATGGGAGAATTTCAAGCCCTGGTATCTTGCCACCTGCCTGATGTCAGCACTGCCTGGGCACCTATGTGTTTAGATGCCAACATTTTACATTTTTTGCATTAAAATTGATGTCTTGCACATGGCTCATCCCTGATCACCATGGGCATAAAGGCTGGTGAGCAAGGTGCTGGCTTGGCTGGGAGAGATTTGTGCTTCTCATGGACAGATAGCTTCTACGTACCAAAATATTGTTCTTCAATAGCAACACTGAGTGGTTTGTGTCCCCTTTAGGGTTTTATTCACAATGGAGGCTGCTGCTATTTTTATTTTTTTGTATTTGATAATTATTTTTTATAAAAATCTATGAAAAATAAATAATCTTCTCATCCTCCACCTCTTCTACTTCCTTGCTTCAGCTGAAGGGGTCTGGGCTGGGAGGGGGAGATGGTTGGGTGCTTAAACATCTGGGAAAGCACTCCAAGTACTCTTTCTCTCTTTCTCTCTCTCTTTCTTTCTTTCTCTCTCTCTTTCTTTCTTTCTCTTCCTTCCTTTCCTTCCTTTCCTCCCTCCCTCCCTTCCTTTCTTCCTCTCCTTCCTTCCTTCTTTCCTTCTTTCCTTCCTTCCTTACCTTCCTTCCCTTTTTCCTTCCTTCCCTCCCTCCCTCCTTCCTTCCTTCTCTCTCTTCCTTCCCTTCTTTCTTTCCTTCCTTCCTTCTCTTCCTTCCCTTTTCCTTCCTTCCCTCCCTCCTTCCTTCCCTTCCTACCTTCCCTTCCTTCCTTCCCCCTTCCTTCCTTCCCCCTTCCCTCCTTCTTCCCTCCCTCCCTCCTTCTTTCCCTCCCTCTCTTCCTTCCCTTCTTTCTTTTCTTCCCTTCCTTCCCTTCCTTCCCTTCCTTCCCTTCCTTTCCTTCCTTCCTTTCCTTCCCTTCCTTTCCTTCCCTTCCTTCCCCCTTCCCTCCTTCTTCTTTCACTCCTTCTTCCCTCCCTCCCTCCCTCCTTCCTGGTATTCTTTGTACCTATGGACAAAAAAGCCCTGCATGAAGTTGGTAACCTCACCGTGGTGCCCAGGTGCAGGGACACAGGGACCAGAATGAACCGATGCCACGGTACCAGATAAGCCCTGTCCCATGGATGACCCCAAATCCCACAAACACCCCACGTCCCCAAGGCAGAGGACACCAGTTGGTGGCCAGTGTTCCCTTCTCTGCATCCTGGCTCCTAGCACTCACCTGCCCCGGTGCACAGTGGCAGAGCCCCTGCTCCATCTGGCAGCATTTGAGCAGCCCAAATCTGTACTGGGAGCTATTTGTCTTTCCTCTGCTGTGCCTGCCTTGCAGACAGCGGAGAAGGTGAGTCATGGCTGAGCGAGCAGAAAGGTCAGGAAGGACTGGAAAACACAGGCAGTGGCGGCGGGTCGGGGGCTGATGGATGCTGTGGGGCAGCACCTGGGCTACAGAAAGAACAAAAATCCCAAATTTCCCCCTGCAGGGCTGGCATGAGTGGCTCACGAGCCCCAGCCCCAGAGTGGGGTGACAGGAGAAGAAAAACTCCATGAGCTCTCTAATTAAGAAACCCATTCTAGCACCTCCTTTTTCAGGATGGCCAACAGCAACCTTCCTAATGCATCTGTTTGCTGCTAGGGAGCTGGGGAACACTGACAGGAGCAAGGCTGGGCTCTTCCTACCCCTTTTCCAGGCCCTAAAGCTGCTGTTCAGCTTCAGCTGGCGGTGCATCCCTTACAGCCCACTTTGCCATTTTTTTGAGTGAATTTATCCCATTGCTTTCAATCCAGATGATCCCTGAGACTCTTTTCCAAAAAAACTGCTTTTCCAAACCAAGCCATTCCATGGTTCTATGGTTCTGTGGTTCATAGAATCATAGAATGGTTTCAGTTGGAGGGGACCTTAAAGGTCATCTAGTTCTAACCCTAACCCCCCTGCCTTGAACAGGGTTGCCAACTGCTAGATGGGGTGGTTCTTTGAAGGTGTGATGAGGCAGCCACATTGGACTGCTCATGTTTGTGACCACACACCCTGGAGACACACGGCCCCTCTACTCTTCCTCCTCCTCATCATCATCCTCCTTCTCCTCCTCTTCCACAGGTTATAGTGCAACAAGGCAGTGGCTGCCACAGCACTTAGCTGTGTGGAAAATAGCAGGAGGAAAGTATTGGGCGTATTATTAACTTATTTTCCTGTCATTTAGCAGTAGGAAGAGAGAAAAAAAAACAAATTGTTCCATGAGGCTTAACAAAGTCTGCTTTCCTATGGATCTGTGCTCTACAGCCCTTTAATTCCCCCTCTCTGTCCCATACCTTCACGGGCATCCTGTCTCCCACACTCAGCAATCCCAGGGTCTCCCACCTGTCTGGCAGAGCTGGTGGGAAAATACTCTAATCTCGGGGAAGGGGCCAACTACAGGCATGCTGTGGTTGTCATGAGCACAGGAAAGAAAATCGAGCTACACAAGACTTCTAAGGCATCCTTATCATCTGCCATATCTGCTCAGGCACTGATTTTCAAATCACTCGTAGGAAGCTGGTGTTCTTTATGTGGCTGGACCTCTGTCAAACGTCTGCCAAATGGAGCCCAAAGTTCCCAGGGGTGGTTGGCTGCCAGACAGCACCATCCCATCCACATTATAGCTGAATAAAAACAGTGTAATCTGGGATTCTGCTCCTGAATTCCCAGCATCCACAGAGGTTTCCAAAACAAAGACTGGGAGCCCCAGGCTGAAGGTGCATCATCTTTCCCAAATGCCTGCAGGCATCTGTACCATCCCATGGCCATGGAGCGAGTAGGCAAGGTGTGGGACGTGGCTCCAGCTGTGTTTTGGGACTTGGCAGCCCAGAGCAGACAGGCTAATGCTGAACTTGTATGAAGAGGCACCAAGTTCAAAGGCTGGGAGCTTTCATCCACCACCAACAGATGACATCAGCTGGACCAAAGCTACAAACAAACACCCCGGTTTGCCAGAGCCACGGATTACTAACAGCTCCGTTTAATAGTCAGTTGAATTATCATCTGGAGATTTACATAGTGCTACAGTGATTTTTTTTGTTGTTGTTTTCATTTAAAACCTTTTTTAAGTAATCTGTAAGGGTTCTGCGCTTCTTGCCACGTGGCTATCCCACCCTAAAGCACCCTACTTTCAATCTACAGTAGTAAAACGTCACATTAGAGTTTTAATATAACATCAAGGAACATGAATCGTAGCCATCTTTTTAAATAAAAGGACCAAACCATCTTCATATGTTAAATAACGGCACAACAAGTAGAAGGTAGTAAGGCTAGTATGGGGGGATGGGCGTAGCAGAGAAAAGAAAATGGCCCAGAGGTTCTTCTTGGGTGAATTAACACTTGTTAACTCAGAAATAAAACAAGGAGAGAGGGCAGGGGAGTGAGGGACAGTGGGGAAGGGACAAAAGCCATCCTCTCCAGCTTTCGTATGGTCAGCAGCACAGAAAGAGGCAGTGGTCCAGCAGAGGAAATACTGCGCAGAGCCATGGGCAGGATGTTTTGGCAGAGGGGGCAGAACATCAGCTCTGCAGGGATGGCACACCTGGGGCTCTCCCCACACATCTCCCCAAGGATGGGTCTGCAGCCATGGGGTGAACACCCCTCTCAGTCTGAGACTCTGGCAAGTAATTGATATTTGAGTCGAGCTTGCTTAATTTGGGGATTTTTACAAGAGAATGCAAATTCAGACCAATTTCTGAGTTCCAGAGACAGAGTGAGAAACTGAGAAGAAAGCCTCCTTAAAGCCAGGGCCATCATGGAAATGGACAACGCACAGAGGGGCAGCAACGTCATGACAGTCAGCCCCATGGAGCAAACCCCACCACTGCACGGGTCGCTGGCCAGAGCAGGATGGATCAACCAGGAAGACCCAATGCAGAGGCACAAGGGCTTTGAAATAGGAGAATGGGAGCACGATGGAAACATCCACAGAGCACCATCATCAATTTTGGGTGAAGAAACCTGCAAGACAGGTGCAAGTACTCAGGGTTTTCCTGGCAGCATCCCAGTGCTGTTCTCGTCCCAACTGCTGAACCTCATCAGCAATGAAAGAGAGGATAGTTCTACCAAGAGGAAACCCATCTGCGTTCCATATAAAGGCCACATAAGCAGTGTTACTTGGCCAGCTACCAAGCAATGTCCAAGCCAGAGCAGCCCCGGTCCAAGCCTTGCTCTGAGGTGCTGGGTGTTGTGCCCTTTGCCCATCCCTGGCCAGCTGCCTGGCTGAAGTTAAAGGATGACTTAGTGTCGGCTGGAAGAAGCAAAAAGACCAACCCAAAGCATCCTGGTCAGGATTCCCAGTGGCTGGAAGGAAATGGGCTACCTGCCCAAGTACACCTGCATGCAGAGATGGTCTTGCTTTGATCACCAAGCCTTTGGCATCGTCTGGCACATCCAAATATAAGGAGAAACATGGTAGAGGGGATCCAAAGGCTCTGGTAGACATCCTCCTTGCCAAAAGCAGGTGTTGGCCCACTGAGCCCTGCCAGATGAATTCATCACAGGTTTCACAGAGGTGCCCAGGTAATACTGACTGCTGGTGGCTGCCTACAGCTAATCCCAGGTCCAGCCCTGAACGAGAGGTCTGTAAGTGGGAAGGGAGGGGTGGAGCAGCATGGAGGATTGCTCCAGTGCTCTGTCTGGCTGGGTGCTGTGCAAGCACCAGGGGGCAGTGCTGGTGGCTCCCATCCAACACCGCACGAATACTCCAGCTGTGTCCCGGGCAGGTAGCGGTAGGAATGAGGTGGGAAATGGAAAGAGACAGGCTGAAGATTGTTCCTGCCAGGATTGAAAAATGGAAAGGAAATTTCGCTGTGAAGAGGCATTAGAAAAAAGAAAGAAAGAAAAAAATACAGCAGGGTTCCTGGCATGTCCACATCAAAGGTGCACAGCTGGCAAATCCAGGGGTGCCTCCTTGGCAAACCAGGCTGGGAGCTGAAGCTAAAATGAAGCCCTGTGCTGCCTCCAATAGCAGCAGTGGTAGAAGCATTCTGGAGAACAGTTTGCTCTGAACAGAGCCCAGTGTCCCAGAACAACCCCAGTTTGCTGATTGTTTTAGGAAAAAAAAAAAAAAGACACCAGTGAGAGCTGCAGACAGGAGCCTGAATATGGGAAAGCAACATCCCCTGAAGAAAGGGCACAAAGGATGAGAAGCCCTTGAGGATGGGTACGCTATGTCCCACTCCTCTCACCATGCACACCTTGAACTGCACCATGGCTCAGAAGTGGCTGATGCAGAAGACAGCTTTGCTCATGCTATCTGGATGCTGCTATCTTGGCTGGGGTTCTCCTAAACACTACTTTGTCACTGCTTATAAGTCTTTATTACAGTGGATTTAAAAAATAACAACATGGAAGGGATTTTTCAGTTGACTTCCTAGGAGTTTGATCCCACGCACAAAAAAAAAAAAATCATTATGTCCAACAGGCTACTGGCCCTGAGGCCGAACTGCCTTTGCCCTTGAGGACTCACATCTTTGAGAAGACATGGGCTTTGACCACGGCAGAAGAGCCCTGAGGAGCTGGGTTCCCCACCACTGTCTCGTTTCCTCGCCCCTGGGCTGGTGACACCAGGGCAGCCCAGTCCTGCAGTGGCACCAAAGCTCAGCCAGGTCCCACCCAGATCTCGTGCCTTACAATTGGAAAAAAAAAACCACAAAACCTCTAGGATGCTCAGTGGCTGTTTTGCTCCATGATGACCGTTAGCATCTCAACATGACTTGCATCAGCAGCTCTCCCTTCCCATAGGCATCACCATAATTCTCCTGTGACTGGGGCAGGGAAATAAGATGGTGCAGAGGGCTGCGTCCTCCAACCTGCCCTCCCCATGCCGTGCACCCACACCCACCAGCTGAGGAACCTCTTGGCGAAAACGAACAAAAAGAACCAAGAAAACTGGGTCCCACAAGACTCCTACCTAGAAAGGCTGTTGGCCAAGTTGAAGAAGAAACTAATACTGAGTCAGTCCTGCACAGAGCAGCCATTTCATTCCCCAGCCCCAATTTTTGTCTCCAGTGATGCCCTCCCCCCCGTCCCCGCTGCTGGTCCATATATAAAACCCCCACAGCCACCCCAGGAGGGCCAGCGTGCGACCCTCAGTAGTCCTTGTCCCCATAGTCATTGTAGAGGACGCTCAGAGTCTGCTCCTCGCACGTCTTCTTGAGGTCGCGGCTGAGCTCTGACCAGTTGAGCCCGTAGGGCTTGATCTCACTGTAGCGGCAGGCCAGGTACTTGAGGGACGAGCGCTGCAGGCTGATCTTGGGCTCCCGCAGGAGCCCGTTGCACCAGCTGCTCAGGTCTCCCAGCTGCGAGAGAATGAGGCCAGCTTTCCTGCAGCGATGCGATGGGGTGGTGGGAAGGGCAGGAGAAGAACAGGAACAGAGAAAAGTAAAGTGGTTAGGGATGCCCAAGACTTTGCCCATGTCCTATTCTTCTTCTACTCCGCGCTGTTCCCATTCAATTTCAGGTTTGGTGAGGGTTTAATGCCCCTTGGGAAATGGTAGTGTAGAAGTGGATATCATAGGTTACTCAAGCAGCATCACATCCATTGCTGCAGCGTGTCCAGAGAAGGGCAACTGAGCTGTGAAGGATCTGGAGCACAAGTGCGATAGTGAACGGCTGAGGGAATGGGATGGGTCAGTGTGGAGAAGAGGAGCTTAAGGGAGACCTCATTGCTCTCCAGCTGCCTGAAAGGAGGCTGTGGTGAGGTGGGGTCGGCCTGTGCTCCCAGGTAACAGCGAAAGGGAGACAGGTGAGGACCTTAAGTCGTGCCAGAGGAGGTTCAGGTTGGCTATTAGGAAAATAAACTTCTCAGAAAGAGTGGTGATGCACTGGAATTGGCTGCCCAGGGAGGTGGTGGAGTCACCATCCCTGGAGGTGTTCGAGAAACGTGTAGATATGGCACTGAGGGACATGCATTAGAACAATTAAAAGCATAAGCTGATAGATAGTGCAATTAGATGATCTTTGAGGTCCCTTCCTGTCCAAGCCATTCTATGGTTCTATGATCCCCATGGGCACGGCCCAGGCCCTGTCCTGGGAGTATCACTTCCATGCTGTCAAGCGGCTAAGAGGGATGAGATGGAGGAGAAAAGCACAGTACTGGGAATGAGCCTGCTGAGCGTGGAGAGTTAGGGGAAAAAAGCATCCACAATATCATGCTTGTTATCTGTATTAGTTTGGCTAGTGGGGGTCCGTTATGAGCCCCATAAGATGCAATATCATGAAACATAAGTACAATCAATGACACTCCTGATGCTTGACTTGCAGTGTTCATAATAACGGTTTAGGAAATGCGCCCCACAGGACAGCGTGCAAGCTAGAAGGAGTATATTGAGGCATACAACATAGGTTCAATTCCAAAAAAGCTCTGAAAGAGAAAGGGATATGGTGGCACTCCCCTCCCCCTCCACTTTTTGGAATGCGCATTTTGCATCTGCCAGTTGCAGAGAGCAAAGCAAGCAGTAGCATCTGGTAAAGGGCCATCAGGCAAAACACACTGCCTGTGCAGCCCAGCCAAAAAGCCAGGAGACAAGGTCGGGTGATGGAGGGAGAGGGGAGGAATCCGTGTGTAACAGCTGGAAGACATGCAGCACCCTTGGGGCAACGCAGCTTTGGGGTGGGCTTCTTCTGGTAATGGAAAGTGCTAGGTGTCCAACCCCTTGCGTTAGAAGAAGTATTGGAGGAGCACAGAGGGTCCTGGCCAAATATAAGCTAAATTGTTTTCTCTTCTTCTCATGGTTTTCCTCTAGAAACTGCACTTCTAAAGCTGTTATCAAGAGCAACACTTTGTCCAGATAAAACACATTATGTTCATTTTAAACTTGTCTAGCACTTCCAGCAATCTCCGGGGAATCTGGCACATGTGTAGGTAATGGATCTAAATAAAGAGTCTTGCAGGCAAGTATTACATGTGCCTGGAAAGCCAGACAAAAATGGAAGCGTCTCGAGGGCTGGAATTAAGTTTTCCAGCCAGCTTCAAGGTCAGTTGGTGGGGTCGGAATAGAAGACATTCCATGGGTAGCTGTAACAGCATCCACACAGCACGGGGCAGGTCGCAGACACACAAATCATGATAGCAGGGTGAAGAAAAAACCCTCTGTGTCACATTTTTGCTTGGATAAGCAAGAGTTGCGTGTAGAGCATACAGCTGTGTTGGTGCTGGCTTGGCAGCTCAAGGGTACATGGAGGGAACATAGAAATACCCACAGCCACACTGTACTTCCAGCCAGGGCAGAGCTGCTTGGAAAAAGACGACACTCAGGGCCAGGCTGGATGGGGGCCTGGGCAGCCTGATCAGGCGGGGGGCAACCAGCCCACAGCAGGGGTTGGAGCTCCATGATCTTTAAGGTCCCTTCCAAGTTAAGCCTGATACCTATGATTGATTCTGTGATTCTAAGAGCCCAGACCTAGCCAAAGCCAACGCTGGCATTCCTGTAGCTGAAAATCTCCAGAGGTCCAGCCTGGAGAAGGGATGTGAGCATTCCCAAAGCAGGCAGAGCCAGAAGACGGCACGACAGCGTGGAGGTGGAAGAACATTGCAGAGCCAGTCTCATGGGTCCAGATCCACGGCTTCAAAGGAGCATCGGCAACACTCAAACAAACATTCTCTGCTGGCTAAATAACATCATCTGCAAGTGATTTGTCCTGTCACCACCAATCTGGCTGCTTTGCCCTTGCAGACAATCAAACAGGAGGCCTGCTTTCCAAGATTTGTCATCACCAGATCCCACTGCAGCTGCCTGAACGTCTTTCCAAGTAGTGCGAGCTGCAAACAATTCATCAGCAACTTGTGCCATCCCATCCTGAGCACTCCGGCATTTCCAGAGGGAAGAATTAACCCTCTGACTTGTAGGTTCATACAGCAAATGGTGATACTTGGATAATCCAGTGGCATTTCTTGTCACCCCATGCCAACGTCATTGTCACATGGGGCTGGAGGGTGCAGCTTCCACCCCATATTCTCGGGTTCCTTGGTTTCCTCACTGATGGCAATACTTGTGGCTATGCGACAAATCCAAATTCCCAAACTGGGGAATTTGATGCACTCATCACAAGAAAAAAACACCACAACAGACGTCATGGTCTGTGCAAACTGCAGACGGATTTCACATGTGGCAGTGAGGACGGAGTTGCAGCACCACAGCTGGGCTCAAGACAAAGGTGAGACATGAGTCCGAGCCTGCTGGTCCCACAGTGTTGTGGGAATGAGGAGCGGGTGGAAACCTCAGCAAAGCTGAATGAATAGAGATGCCTAAAAGACCTTGCATGCAAGAGAGCAATCAGGTATTTGCTGATTTTTTCTGACTCCCTAGGAGAGAAATCACGAACCTTGATTTCACGACGTTCAACAAATCCAAGTGCAAGGTATTGCACCTGGGTCATGGCAACTCCCACTGATCAGTACAAGGTGGGGGATGTAAGGATGGAGCACAGCCCTGACAAAAAGGACCTGGGGGTGCTGGTGGATGGGAAGCTGGGCATGAGCCAGCAATGTGCCCTCACAGCCTAGAAAGCCAACTGTATCCTGGGCTGCATCAAACGCAGTGTGAGGTCAGGGAGGTGATCCTGCCCCTCTGCTCTGTGCTAGTTAGACCTCACCTGCAGTGCTGTGTGCATACGTGGAGCCCTCTGTACAGGAGAGATGTGGACCTGCTGGAGCGTGTCCAGAGGAGAACGACAAAAATGACCCAAGGGATGGAAGACCTCTCCTGTGAGGACAGGCTGAGAGCTGGGGCTGTGCAGCGTGGAGAAAAGAAGGCTCTGAGGAGATCTGATAGCAGCATTCCGGTATGTAAAGGGGGGCTGTCAGAAAGAAGGAGACAGACTCCTTAGCAGGGTCTGTTGTGATAGGATAAGGGGAAATGGTTTCAAACTTCAAGATGGGAGATTTAGGTTGGATATAAGGAAGAAGTTGTTTGTTTGTTTTTTTTACAATAAGGGTGGTGAGGCATTGGGACAGGCTGCCCAGATATGCAGACAGCCAAGGTCAGGCTGGATGGGGCTCTGAGCAATGATAGAGCTCCAGGTGTCCCTGCTCAGTGCAGGCAAGTTGGACTAGACAACCTTTAAGCATCCCTTCCAACTCAAAAAGATTCTGTGATTCTACGTGGAGGACAGGGGATCTCTGATCCTCTGCTAGAAATCTGTAAGTGATGACCTGATGAAGCAGGGCTGGAAAACAGCAGCGCAGCAGAAAGGTGTCCAGAGGAGGGCACTGGGGGGGACTGTGCATTTTGCAGATACAGCGATATATACACTAGATACTGTAGATACACTACACTGGCAAGCTGCTCAGAAAAGGCAGATGCTGGAGGAGATGGGGAGAAGGGAACATTTGGTTGGCTCCACAGGCAGGGAGCAGGAGGGCATCTCCACATCCTGCAGCTGGAGGGGCTGCAGCCACCTGATGCAGCCCTGGTGGAGCATAGCATGAAGGGACAAGGCCAAACCCCAGGGTCAGTACAGACCTGGTAGGGTGGCAGAGTATGATGGGCTGACTGATTTTCCACCATGTTTATGGTCTTCAAGGGTGATGGCCAAATCCTAAACCTACGCACAGCATCTAGCCAAATGGGAGTCACACCGTGAGACTGAGCTCTATTACTGAACAAATGTGTAAGGCCTGCTGGAGAGATGCCTTCCTAGTGGCCAATATCTACAAGGGTTAAGTGCACTGGTGGTCTGGACTGCTTGCTGAGCCTACCTGGGTCCCAGCTCGTCCTCACAGCGCCAGGTGAACTCTCCAAAGCTCTCATAGTGCTGGTTGTAGTGGTAAAGGACGCGGTGCAGGCTGGGGGAGCCAAGGTCCAGCAGGGTGTTGTAGGCTGTTTGCTGCTCCTTGCCACTGGTATAGCCATTGAAGAGGTTGTAGATCTTGTCTGCAATTTCTGGGCAGAAGAACAAGGGGTATTCAGTGGGGTGCAAAGAACAAAGCCCACCAGGATAACGCTCAGCTCTAGTGAAGCCAAGAGACAAATCCTCTGTGGCCTTTACTGGAGCCAAGATTTGTCCCCTGGGGTACGATTAATGTCATATCAAGGCAGTGGAGGAACAACAGAGTAGATGGCATTCCCCGGGCTCAGCTGGACTAATCAATCCAGTTTAGGTTCCCAGAGTTTGACCCAATTAGGAAGAGAAATGGTTGGTGACATCAGGTACAGTTAGTAAAATGCCATTTATTTAAAAGAAGGAACACAACTGGGATTTCTTCAGACATCACTTATTCTATCAGCTCTTTTCCGGGCAGGTCGAGCAAGATCATCTCAGCTATTTCTCCACCCATCCTCAACATGTCTTGAGCACCTACCCCTCCATCCATCTTCTCAGCAGCAAAGTGCATCTGTGTTTGTCTGGGGTGAAGGAGGCACTGCAGCCAGGACAGGAGATGTGAGTAGGAACATGCCAGTTTGGGGAACTCACTGTCACTGGTCCCAAGCATCACCCTGTGGACGCTCAGCCCTTTGCCCAGGCACAGGATACATATGTACCCTATGCATGGCCTTTCCAACCCATGTCCAAATCCCAGCTAAGTCTCCATGCGCTGAACAATGATGCTGTTTTTCAGTTTTGTAGGCAGATAGGAAGCCTCGGGTCAGCACAGGCCGGCAGCTCACCTTGAGCTTTGACATCATCCACCACGGGGCAGGGCGTCTTGACCGTCACATCACTGGACCTGGAGCGTCTCCCCGTGTTGTCAACTCCCCAGAGGGTGAACCTGGCCAGAAGGACAGCGGTGATGCTGCAGGTCTCGGGCCGTCACACAAAGCTAAGGAGGCTCGCATAGAGAATGTGACTCACATGTAGATGGTGTCAGGCTCCAGGCAGCGGATGATGAGGGAGATGGTGGAGGAGAGCCGGTCAGGCACCTGGGCTGGCATGGCGCAGGGGGACTTGGCACCAGAGATGATGTCATCCACAAAGCTCAGCACCGTCTCTAGGGGGAGCGAAGAGGACATGCCACAGATGATGACACTGGTGTCCCCAGGGCTGTACCCAGCACCACGCTGCAAAGGGGGACCAAGGCTCACTCATGAGTTTTGGAGTGGACACAGACCCACTGCTCTTCCCCACTATTCATGGGCCCCTAGCAAGGCTCATTGTCACGGCATGGAAGAAGGGGCTATTTTCTCTCCCATGGGATACAGAATAGTTTTGCAGCACCCCCTTGCAAAGTGGGAGCTAGAGGCTGCCCTCTGACATCTCCATCCTACCCTCCCCTGCAGTGAGCCCCACTCACCAGTCTCCACCTTGGAGTGGTCCATCCTGTCGGTCACTTTCTCCTGGCGGAGGAGGTAGTCGACGATCTGCACCCCGATGGGGGGCTCCGAGTGCCCCCACTCCAGCACTACCAGCGTGCTGCTGGGTTCGTGCACGGTGGAGAGCCGCAGGCTGGGGGGCAATGCTTGTTGGTGAGCACCTCGTGAGGGCAAGGCCCACTGCCTGTAGGCAAACCTGCCCCACAAAGCCACTCTGGCCCCACCACCCCACTGGCCATCGCCACCTCCTAGACCCACCCCATCACAAGGCCAGACACAAAGACCTACATGGGGTGCGGGAGAGGTGCACAGGTGGGCAGTCCATCGGCCCCAAAGGCACTCGAGTCGCAGCGACACCAGTCCTCGATGACATCCCCACTGCCTGAGCACCACAGTGAGCTCATGGTGGCTTCCTGCAAGAGCTGGGAGTGAGGAGAAGGGGGTAAGTTCAGACTGGCATCCCACCACCAGAGCGCGCACTCATGGTGGTGATGGGTTAATGGCTGGACTAGATGATCTTAGTGATCTCTTCCAACCTTAATGATTCCGTGATTCATCTGTTCCCTGGTGGGTGACACTGAAATGGTTCAGCATGGTCCACCCACCCTGGGGATGGAGTCTTGCCCATGAGCAAGGGCTGCCATAATTTAGTGTGATACAAGCTGCCTGCAAAGAGCTTCCTAACACCATCCCACCACCCTCAGCTCCTCACCCGTTGGGTCTGGTTGTTGGTGACCAGCTCGTAGATGGGGGCTGCTTTGGTGACCTCGAGCAAGATGGGCTCTGCTGGTGCATCAGGGCTGGAGGTGACGTGGCAGAGGGGACAGGATGAGGGGCAGCGCCCACGGCTCTGGCATTCCATCCGCACACCTGCTGCCATGCGCTTGGTGCCCGACTCAGAGAGGCTGGCGATGTACTCGGGGAAAGTGAGCACTTTGGGGTCCCGTTCGCGCTCCTCCGACTCATCTGAGGGAGAATTGCCTAGGGGAGGGTGAAAACAGGGAGGCAGAGATGGGCTCCATGCCCCTGCAAAGGGGATGCTCCTAGGAGAGAGGGTGCCCAGAGACCCACTTCTGTAGGGTGGAAATGCCTTCTGGTTTTGAGAGCAGAAATCAGGACTGGAAAGTCTACCCTGGCATCCTCTGTGCCTCAGTTTCCCCAGCCCATCGCCTGACAGAGGATGGGCCACCCTTGCACTGGGTCCCCACGAGAGGGAGCCTCCTTGCAGCTGGAGGCTCACAAAGGACCCAGCTGCAAGGCTCCTTTCCTCTAAGTCAGCTTCATTTCTGATTTCTTCTCTCCGCTCTCTCGGTTCCCAAAAAGCCCCCATTGAGGCCGGCAGCTCCCATTCACAGAGGCATGGCGGGGCATATCCCTTTTCGAAGCTGCTTCATGCCTGTCTCCTTGCATTGGTCCCCAAGAATTAGGTGATGTTTAAAAGAGGATGGCAACGATGAGGACACGGCAGTGGGGTGGGAAGAAGCGAAGGAGGCTAGGGGCATTGCCAGCTGTGGCTGTGGCATGCTGCTGGCAGCACATCCACTGCTCTGTGGGAAGAACTTCCTATGAAAGGCTCTGCCAAGCCAATCTCTGAGACCCCTGCGAGGAAAACAGGGCTGTTAAACAAAGCCCTGAGTACAGGAGCACTGCTCAGCCACCCCAGCAAGCTGGAATTGGATCACTTTAGGCTGGCTGTGAATTGCAGCTTCACAGGCACAGAGGGAAAGCAGAGGAGCCAGAGAATGAGATGTCTCTTGCAATTTCTCAGTCAATATCCAGCTCCTGACGTTTGCAAACAAAAAGCAAAGGAGGGAAAGTGGCAGGTGCCAGAGCGAAACCAAAATGTGATGTTGTGGGTGGAAAGAGACTGCCAGACCTGAAAAGCCTCCAAGCAGGAAAATCAAAGAGGAGGAAATTGCAGGAGGGAAAAAAAAAAAAATACCCCAAAACAACAAGTACTCGCAATCAAAAGATGCTACATCTGGATCCAGCCCTCAGCAAAGCAGCAGTGGGGCTGGACACAGGTGGGCTTGGGAAGAAGCCCAGGCTCCAGGAGCCTGTAGCATCCATGCTCAGAAATGAGCGTTTTACACTCAAGTGGTCCCCCATGCCCCGGATTTCCAGCTCTCCCCTTGCCTGTGCTATTTCTAAAGCAGCTTGCAGATGCTTGCACCTTTATAGAGAAGGCAGAGCTGTGCTGGGATCCCACAGCCCCCAGCCCAGTTGTCCAGAGTCCGGTGACCAGTGCAGCGCTGGTGCGCAGACAAAACAAGTGAAAGCAAAGTGCTGACAACCCGAGAGAGGAGTGCACATCAGCGGGAGGAAAGTCTGGCCCCGGGATGCGAGTGGAAGAGAGCAGATACGGAGGAGACAAAGGAAAGGAAGGAACAGGATTAAAGGCAAATAGCAGCTAAGTCCAGAATCAGACAGGACAGCTTGGTGGGATTAGCGCCTTCGTCTTTCATCTCCCCAGGGATGTGGGTATTTATTTTCCTTGCTGGCCGGGGCTGATGCTGGCTGCAGTCCATGAAGTCCTTGGAGCAGCTTCAGTGAGCGGGAGGGGGTGTGGAAATAGGAAAGTGAGGTGGGGCACAGCCTTTGCAAAGGCTGGGCACTGTGCCTGCTGTGCCAGTGGCAAACCCAGCTCCTGCTCAGCCAGGGGTGGCTACGCGGACAGCCCTGGGGACTCCTACCTTTGCTGATGTCCTCATACTCCAGCCAGAGCTGCCGCTGGACCTGCCTGTTGGGGTACCAGATGGAGCAGGACTCCTCAAAGCCATACACGGCTTCTTGGATGTAGTGGTTGCCAAACTGGTCCAGCAGAGCCACAAAGTCCCTGCGGGAGGTGGCCCCATCCAGAGAGTGCAGCGCATTGCTGAAGGCTGGGGAGAAAACACAATGAGATGCTCATATCCCCAGGGGATGCTCAGCCCTTGGACCCTCCGCACATGCAATGCAACCCCTGCAGCCACCATCCTTGCAGGCACTGCGTCCCATCACTGCCCCTTCTCCCCACATGCTTACACTGGGAGATGGTCAGCTGGTTGAGCCGGACGTGGTACATGACAGACTGCACCTTCCAGTGCTGCAGCAGAGGGTACCCTGACACCTCGCTGAAGTTCACCATCCCTGCCAAGAGAGGACACGGTGCTCAGACGTGGGGTAACCACAGCAACCATGGTCTCTTGAGCCACGACCAGGGTGAGATGACAAAGGGGAAAGGCCAGCACAAATCGTATCCCCACCATCAGCTGTGCCACACTTATTAACATTGCAACTTTGAAGGAAAACCCATGGGCTCATTCCGTCCTGCTGGCCAGGATACACAGCAGAAGATAACGAGTCTCCTCCTACATCCCTCCTGCCTCCCTAGACATGCCCAGGTGTGCTAATTGCTTTGCTAATGAGAGCTGCAGTTTTTAAAATGAGCTGTTGGCAGGCCTGGTCACCATCATGCTGTGGTTGTGGCCAGCCCAGAGGCTCTGGGGACTGAGCTGGATATGAGGCACAGGGAAGTCACCTTCCTATGCTTATAGTCCCTTGGGGCATCAGGGCAATGCTGGGCTTGGGCAAGACCTGAAACCCTTCTGAGATGGCCAGGATGAGGGTTGGGGTGGTCAATCCAGAGACAGACCTCAGAGCAGAGTGATCAAGAAGCCACCAAGCCTGTGACAAAGCCCCAGAAAAGGAACTGAGGGTGCTGGTGGCCTTCATTTTGGTGGCCAGAGCATCCTGCAGCATGCTGCAGAAGGATGCTGGGACTCGGCCACCTCCTCCCCAGTGGCCCCACTGCCACACATCCCACACGGTACACCTCTGCTCGGCAGGGAAGCAGCTAGTCCTGCTGCTAAACAGCCCCACGGCAGCAGTTCAGGAGGAAAACAACATGCATCCCCCTCCTCAGCAAGAAAGGGAGGCGGAGGATAAGGGAGATGAGGTCTTCTGCCTTCCAGTGCTTCTTCCTTCGGTGCTGGCTGCTGCAAACAGCTTCAAAGCATTGCTCTTCCCTGCAAAGTGTTTATGCAAAAACAGCCCTTCCTTACTCAGCAGCTCTGCCTCTTGTGTATTCACAGCAATGCCCAGATCTGCCTACTGACAGCACAGATTTCACTTCTTTTCCTTTTTTTCCCACCCTCTTAATCAGCCACAAAGAGCCAGCAGAGCAGTGGGAAATGAATAGGATAATTTGCTGGCTTCTGCCTCTCTGGAATAATTGCCACTGAAGTCCCCAGTCCCTCGTGATGCTGTGGTCGTGGTGGCATTGGCTTTGTCACATCTGTGACATCCTCTGGGCACTGCCAAACAGAGCGAGGACCCCACCTCAGTCCTCACAGCCCATAATGCTCTGACAGGGAAACCAAAATATATTTGTGGTTTTGAATGCTTCTTTACACCAGTGACTCCAATTTGGAAATCAAACGAAAACTATTTGGAAAACATTTTTGCCTGCAATAAGAAAAGCCTTTTTGCAAATTCCCCAACTATCTAATGGACAATTGAGCTTTTACACCACACAATTAATTTGCAGCCTCTCCCTCGCAAATGGACAAGCTGGCAGAAGGCAACCCATTGCAGAGATGTTATAGGCTCCCCCTATTTGCAGTTGGCTGAAAGAAACATGGGAAATGCATCACCTTCCCTTACAGCTGCTGACACAGGTGGGCACCGGGTGCTGAAGCCAGACTGGATGCACTGCATCTTTCAGCACCCCCAGGAGGATGCGGGTATGGCTGGGCTCACTCACCAGTGAGGAACTCGGGGTCAGGTGTGGGGTCCGAGAGCTCCTCTTGGCACTGGTTCTCCAGGGGCACTGTGGCCACCACCAACCCATCTGGCAGCTGCTGCTCCAGGCCTCGGGCAAAGTTGTTCTGCCTGGAAGTACAGTGAGGAGAGGAGGACAGGGCAGGGAACAAAGCCCAGTGATCCATCCCTAGAACTCAAACAAGCACCGTGTTCTTCCTCTGGTCATGAGTCATGAGGGCCATCATGGCTCTTGGTGGCCATCTTCAGATGCGCCCTTACTGGCAACCCATCCACCTCCTGCAAAGCTTGGCCAAAATGTGGTTGGATGAGGGTCTTGGAGACCCAAGGGCTGCAGAGAGGATGGCAAAGGCTGACCCTGCTGGTGGTCATCTCCCTGCATTACCACTCACCTGAATGTCCCTTTGAGCACCTGCCCTGGGGCCACCTCCTTGGAGTGGTTGTTGTAGCCATAAAAGATCTCCCCGAAGAGCGTCTGGTTCATGGGCAGCTCACGGGGCTCACCGCAGTCCACGCCATCAGGGCACGACTCTGAGATGAGCTGGCATGATCGCCCATCTGTGCCCAGCTTGTAGTCCTCGATGCACCTGGGAAGCCAGCAATGGGGCCCACCATCAGCTGCAGCCCCACCAATGGGGATCAAGGCCACCCCAGCTGGGGACAATGATGGGGTGCTCACCCACAGAACATGAGGATGTTGTAGAGCAGAGGGTCATCAGGCAGAGGCACCATCTGCTGCAGGCACAGCTGCTCACAGCCCCCATTGAAGCCATCTGAGCAGTCAACACCAACGTGGCGGTCATAGCAACCCGTGCCATCCTTCATTGGGCTCAGGCCCGTCGGGCACTGGTGGAGGGGGAAAGCAAGAGGTGAAATGGGGGTGGTGCTCTCTAAGGCCCTTGCATCAGAAAATAATGTCAGGGAAATATGAAAAGGCCACAACTTGCACCAAAACCAGCTCCTACTGCAACAAATATTCATCCCAAGTTGGCCACGCACCACGCAGCCCGTTGAGTCCAGCTTGCGGTCTGCAATGCAGCGGAAGTTCTTGCTGCAGCCCCCGTTGTCCCTGGAGCAGTCACGGACAGGGCCAAAGGAGTCAAGGAGAACCTCCAGGCTGTCGAAGGAGGAGGAGGTCATCAGCTCTTCCCTATGGGGAGGGGGAGGAGGAGGAGGAGGTGTTTCACCACTGTGTTTAGTGCTAGCAAGATGTACTTGCAAAATGTGGGTTGGGAGAGACCAAGCTCTCACCAGCCCCTATCTTCTTTGGGCTGTCCCTTTGCTCCGTGGCCACACCACCAGTACATTTGCTGGCCTTGCCTTCGCCTTGCTCACACCTACCTGACCTCCACTGCGTCCTCCATCACTGTCATGTCAGTCTTGCACTTGGCCGAGGGGTTGATGGCCAGCTCAGCCGGAGGGATGACGAAGCTCTTGCTCAGCGGCAGCCACATGCCTTCCCCCAGGGTGTAGGTAAACCTGTCAGGAGAGGTGGGCACGTGGGGAAACACCAGACCCAGAGGGCCAGTGATGCCCCTCTGATGTGGGAACACCATGCAAGGGCAGAGCAGACAGTGTAGTTGCTGAAACACAGTCCTCACACCTTTCCCCTTCTTTGCAAAAGGAGCTAGGCTGCTCCCAAATCTATCCCCAGCTGGATACAGGCTTCTCCAGCACCCATCTGCCAGGAGCACGTTGCTGGGGAGCGTGGGGAGCAGGAGGGATAACGAAGGATTATTCATGTATTTATTCCTCCTCTCCAAGGTGTCTGGGGCTGCTGCAGCTCCAGGGCTAGCAGGGGGAGGCAGCAGAGGCAGGTGCTCTGTGAGATGTATCAAGAGGGGACAAGTCTTCCAAATGCACCCAAATGACCTCAAAAAGCAGCAGTGCGACCTTTCCAGCTCACATGTCCCCAGGAGGTGGCACAGGGCGCTGCTGAGCTCAGCCATGCCATGGGAGACCACCTGCTGCACCCTTTCCAGAACTAGCATCAGTGTCTGGACGGGAGACCCAAGGAATGGTGTGAAGCTGAAGGCAGGCTTACCGAAAAATCTTATCTGATGGCTGCTCACCCAGCACCAAGTCAAAGCCGCGCTGGAATATGGTGTATGGCCAGGGCCTGGAAGAGAAACACAGGAGCATCACGCCAGCATCCCAAAATGCTTCCCCAGATCTGCACCGCAGCAAGAACCTGTGATGCACATACAAGGTGGGAAAATAGTTCCGTACCCAAAATTCTGGGAGAGTGAGGGAACTTTTGGCAATCTTTAGGACTTGGGTGTTCCTAGATAGAGAGGTTCCTAGATATCCCATCCTTTATTCTGGGGTACGGTAGGCTCCAGTCCCCCCTTCCTACTGCTGCAGCACCCCTGAGCCTCGCAGCCCTGTACCCACAGGTACCACCCCCCTGTTCTCACCATGGGAATGTTGACACGTGTCTAGGGACAACTGCACCCACGGCCAGGATGCTTTGGGATGTGCATCCCATGCAGCATAGCCCCACTTAAAGAGAATCCTTTGCAGAGCACCTTTTGCAGAGCAATCTTCACAGAGCATATCTTGCACAGGGTCATTTACAGAGACTCTAACAAGTCAGAGACCATCAATGAAAAAAAAAAAAAAAAAAAAAAAAAGGAGTCCAGAGGAGGAAAAACCAGATCCAACCAAATTCCACTTGTGAGACAAGCTCAGAGCTGGAGATTCTTCCATCCTGTCACCTTTAAAATGCCCGTTGAGGGCACACATCTGCACGAGCAGCATGGCAAGCACCCGGTGAGCCTGGGGATTTTCTCTGGAGGCAATTACAGCTCTCCTGCACAAGCACTTCAATTCCTAATCTGAAGTTATTTCAGCAAGGACACAAAAAAAATCCTGATTGCAGGATTAGAGCACTGCTCATTTCCTGCCTGGGACACAATGGCACTTGTGTGACCAGGCGCAGGATTACATCCAGCAGCGGAGCACAGTGCCCTGGATAAGGTCTGTGCAGATGGGAAGCAGCACTCTCCTCACGTCTTGCCAGCTCCTTGAGTGCTGCCCATGTCTGCCTTCCCACACTGCTGCAGACGGGCTTTATTCTCACTTCTCCAGAGTGCACTGGGCTGGGAACAAAAGCAGAGGCAAGGTATTGTTCCTCGTCAGCTTGGCTGGAGAAACGGTTGTGAAGAACTGTGCCGCACTTCCAGTAGTCCTCAGCCCACAGCAGCGATGCAGAGGCAGGGTGGCCAGCCCAGGGATGCAACAGCACTGTGCCACAGGGGCTGGATATGCCTGCAAGATGGAAATCAGCACGAGGCCACACGACAGCCCCCCAAGGGCACAACTTCCCACAGTGCCTAAAAGTCAGGCAGTGATGGCTTCAAGCTGGGGCACTCCACCCAAAGCATCTCTCCAGGAGCTCCATGCCAACTCTTCCTCCCATGAAGCTGAAAGTCCCCTCCTTGCTGCGTCGTGCCTCCTGCTACTGAAGATGAGGACACGTTCTTCCCATCTCTGCCTCTTCCCTCTGTGGTTCTGCCACTGTTTCATTCAATCTTCCTTCTCCTGTGCATCACTGTAGGCTCCTTGCTGCTCCGCTTGCAGGTGCTTGGGTTGCACAGTCTTCAGAGATCACAAAGTGAACAGAGACAGATCAGAAGCAGTCCTACGTCTGATCAGATTGGGTTAAATGCGCCAGAAAGGACAGCTCTTGGCTCCTTGCAAGCCTTGGCAAGCAGGTAGGCATTTGAACGAACAAAATGGGGTTCACTGGGCACAAGACCCAGCAAGCTCATCCAACACCATCAGCAAGTTCCTATGGACAAAGCTATGCAATGCATCACCAGCATGAGCATCTTTGCAGGACATGTGGTGCTGAGCTAACACCGAGCTGGTGGAAGGGAGAAAGGGGCTGAGCAGAAGGTGCTGAGAAGTCATTGCACGTGAGCATGGCTGCAAGGCCACCAGTGGGTGGTTAAGCATTGAAAATAGGTGACTTGACACCTGGTCCCCAAGCTGCTGGTGCTTTTAGGTCCAACCACCAACCCATGCCTGTGACCGCTCTAGATCACGTCCCTCAGTGTGACATCTACTGTTTTCTTGAACACCTCTGGGGACAGTGACTCCATTACATCTCTGGGCAGCCTGTTTCAATACCTCACTGCACTTTCTGAGAAGAATATTTTCCCTAAAATCCAACCTGAAATGTGATCCAAGAGAGTATCTCCCACCAGCAACGCCCATCCCAGTACCACCACCAGCCCTATTTCAGCTCTGCCCTTGAAAGGGTTTCCCCCAGGCTTCAGCTTCCCACCTCCCCGCCTGCTGCCATCCCTTCCAAGCAGCTCTTTATTAAAAATGCTAATGCCGGCACTTTCTCTCCGGGCTGCTCGTAAATCTGCGAGGAGAATGGGGCGGGGAGGAGGAGGCGGAGGGCTGGTTTGGTGAAAGGATCTGAAAGAAAGAGGAGCTTTTTATCTGGCCATCCTTCAGGCTCGCAGAGCAGAGGCACACAGCAGGGGATGGAAAGAGACAGAGGAGAAAAAAGATAGGCAGAAAGAGGGTGGGGGGGGAAAAAAGGAGAAAAAAAGAGCTAAAAGAGCTTAAGCAGAAAAAGTGCTGTCCTTGTCACTTTGCTGTGTCCCTGACTGGTCCACTGGGTGCGTGGGAATGGATGTGACTGGGTGCACAGCTCACAGGGGGAGAGAGAGACCCAAAAACGTAGCACCACATCAGAGGGTCTCAAGCGGTATCAAAAAGGTGGGAAAGGGAGGCATCTGCCCTCAGATAGTTGTCTGAGCCCACTTTGCTGGAGAGGCTACAAGGCTGAGGGGTCTCACCTGGAGAACAGTGGACAAATTCATGGAATCATAGAACCATCAACTCATTAAGATAGGTAAGACCACTAAGATCATCCAGTCCAACCATCAACCCATGCCTGAGGCTACTCAGACCATGTCACTCTGTGCCACATCTACCCCTTGCTTGAAAACCTCCAGGGATGCTGACTCCACCACCTCCCTGGGCCCCAAATCTCCCTATGCAGGGGTGAAGAGCAACAATAATGGAGAATGGAAGGGCATGCTGATCCCCTTAAATGCAGAGGATCTTAGATCTCATTGTGTTGCCTTGGGTAAGAAGAACACGTGGTGATGGGACAGCCATGGGACATCACATAATGAATCCATGGGCTCAAGAAGTATGAATGTGGGCAAGAAACAGCTTGCTAGCTAAAGGCACAATTAGCCATCTGATTTTGGGTAGTCATACCATGCCGCAGCTGTGGGAACTTGGTTCAAACAAAGTTGGCCGGATTGCTGGAAACCACTTCTCCTACCTGAGAAACGTTAGAGGAAAAGCCAAAAAGCAGCTAATTAAAAATGCATAGCGGCGCAGAAAAGCAGACTGCTATCAAACAAACAGCGCAAAGCACATTTGTCTAAAACAGCTGAAGAGCAGCACACAAAGGCAGACGATCAAATTTATCCGCTGCACATGATCAAAAAGATCTCGTTTTTGAAAAAAAACGATGCTGATTTAGGGAGCAGATGCGTTCGGTAAGAGATGCACTGGGATGGCACAGATCTCAGTGTGGTACCCAAAATACACGTGGCACACAGAGCCTCGTTGCTGTCGCCAATAAAGCTCCAAAGCCCCCTGCTTTCCTGACCTTCCCTGTGCTCAGAGGCAATGGGATCCTCTGGGGCCAGACTCAGTGGCTGGATTGGGTCGTAATATTGGAGGGGTTAGGAATGTTTTAGACAAAAACCTGCCAGAAGTGACTTAGATGCTGTTGGTCCCCCTCGGGATGGGGGATGGAGCAGCTGATTTCCAGATGTCTCTTGCACAGGGGTCTAGGGAAGATCCTTGAACACGTGACCTCATGGAGGTCCGGACACCACGGAGACACCTGGGACAGGGCAGGAAAGACCTCCATCATCACACAATCCTGGGGGCAGATGGGAATCAGGAATGGGCCACAGCATGGAGAAAGATACTCATTAAACATCCAGCTTAAACCAAGATGCTTGGCATGGCCACGCTTTCCAGAGATCCTATCAACTGTGAAAGCCGCAGGCAGGGATGATGGAGTTGGTTTCTGCTGCTACCATTTTCTGAAACTAAAATCTGACAGGTTCAAGGCAGAGGCACAAAATGACCCCTGTTTCACACGTCTTGAGAGAGGAGCTCTAGAAGGACAGTGAAGGAAAACCCCAACCCACAGCATCGCAGCCCTTGGGGGAACACAGGGAGGAAGGGGCAGGAGAATCACAGATAGCTCCAGCATGGTCTGGGGCCAAGGAAGGGCAAAGCTCTGCTTGTTTTCTCTACCCTAGATGTAAGAGAAAGTTTGAGATGCTGTCTGTGATTCATCACAGCATAACTTCAGTATCTCAGAAGAACCACAGAATGGCTGAGGTGGGAAGGGACCTCTGGAGGCCACCTGGTCCAAACCTTGCTCCAGATGGGACACCCAGAGCTAGCTGCCCAAGAAACCTAAGACAACATGTGTGCTGCCCAGGCACAAACACTGCTGCAGGACGGCAGGCAGAGCACAAACACAACTAAAAACCCATAATGCCAAAACCACACACAGAAAAGAACAAGGCCCCTGGCCCTATTTATCCTAGGGGCGATGCTGAAGACCCCTGTGAATTAAGCAGAGCAAATAACTCCTTCTTAAAAGGCAGGAATGCATTTGTCCTCCCTGCCCTTGGCTTCCCTCCTGCTTGCTACCATCCGTGTTTTTTCTCAACATCCAGCCTTTTCCCCCCTCCCCCTTTAGATGGAGCAGTTCAGTCAGGAAGAAGCTAGAGAAGAGCAAGGTGCAAGGAAGAAGTGAGGCTGCAGTCCCACACCCAGCAGCAGCAAAAAGCAGAGCAGAAGGAAGCAAACACACCTACGTGTGTGATTACACGTGTTAACTAACAGCCTTGGTGGACAAATTCATTCACCCCCTTGCTTTGCGTGCAAGGAGTGGGCCTGGCACACTGGGTAGCTGTGGGCTCCTTCCACCCCACCCTGAGACATCACGTGTCCTGGGCAACCAACCCCATGCCCATGCCCCTGTCCCCACTACTCAGTGCTGCTCATGGGAGGAAGCAGGGGAAGACATGGGGAGCTGAATACATCCCTGCAGGACACTTGTCCCCTGGGGATTAGGTTGAGGACCCAACCGTACTGCCCCACGTCCCCATCCATGCACCCCGTGAGCACCAAGCTGTCCCCAGCCTGGCTCAGCTCACCCGTAAGGACAACCACCTCATCTCCTGTGGCCAGCACGGGGATTAATTGCTACCTTGCTTTAAAATGAAAGAAGGGGGGAGGGGCTGGGGCTGAGCGGCAGGGCTCTCCCGCCCTGCTCAGAGGGAGGCAGAGGCACAGCAGGGACGCAGAGGCCAGCCTTTGATGGCTTTCTCTTCCTGCTGGGAGCGCTAATGACTTCAGAGAGGGTGTTGGGCACCGTGAGTGGAGGGGAACGGGAAGAGGCTGGAGGTGCTGATGCATACATGCATGCTTGCAGGTTTTTGGTGTCTAGGGTACATCAGAAATTTTTCCTCTCACACTTCCAGGGGTGCAAGGACGTTGAACAGACATCTCCTCGTGCAGGATGCAGGAGTGCCCAGAAAGGGAAGAGGAGCAGTCCCAATGCTCTCTGGGGGATTGTTTACTCTGAAACCTAATGACTTCTTCAACACCACTGCGCCTCAGCTCTCATTATTCTGAACAATAGAACCCTCCCCTCCTGCTGAGTGGCCACAGAGCCCACACCCTGCTGACCTCAGGGCTCACTGAGCTGCTTTTAACTCTTTCACTAAAGGGGATTTCCCACAGCCCTGCCTTGCTGCCGCAGCCCAAGCTGGGCACAGTGCTGCGGGTACACTCACCCCTGGTTGGTCCCCCACTCATTCCGGATGCAGAGATGCTTATGGACAGGGTCTTTCATGTAGCCCTCATAGCAGAGACACTCACCTACAGGGAGAGGGTGCACATCAGGGACAGGGGGCCCTGCAGGACCCCCACCACCCCCCGCTTACCGGTCTCAGGGTCACACTGATGCTCGCAGGGGTCAAGGAGGCGGCGGGCACAGAGGTCCAGGGCCCAGGGGCCACTGGAGTTTTGCTGGGAGAAGAGGACGACCTGCGCCGGGTTCAGCCAGTCGCTGGCGTCCAGCTGGCTGCCCTCCAGCAGGATAAAGCGGCTCCCTGCCGCCCGGGGGGCAATCAGCAGCTGTCCCCTGTGTCCCGTGACAGTGCTCTCCATCCCAGCACAGCGCCCTCCATCCTGTGAGAGTTCCCTCCATCCCATGATAGTCACCTCTGTACCATCATGGTGCCCCTTCACCCCATGATGGTTCCCCTCTCCCTCTCCCCGGCGATGGTTCCCTCCATCCCAAGAATCCCAGGCCTCCTCTGCCCTGTGATGAACCCCTTTGCCCATTCCCTCTGTCCTGCAAGCCCACCTCCACTCCTTGCCTGTCTTCTCTAAACCACGACACCCCCTCCACCCTGTGTACAAACTTGCTATCCCACAATATCCACCACTCATCCTTTTGGTGTTGTGCTGGTGCCATCCATCCCATGACAGCCCACTCCATCCCGCAGCCATCTCCTCCATCCCATGACACCCCTCTCCACCCTATACTTGTCCCCACCATCCCAGGCCCATCCCTATCCCCAGCATCCCTCTGCCCACACTCATGTCCTCCATCCCACATTTCCCTTCTGTCCCGTACCCACTCCACACCTGTCGCCTCCATCATTTCCCCTCCCCTCTGTCACAGCTCCCACCCATGGCTGGCATAGGTTGGAGATTGTAGGACCACAGTCACTCACCATCAGCAATGAGGTGCTCAGGGACATGGAGGGTGATCTTGACGACAAGGGGGCAGCTCATGTGGGAGGAGCACACCATGCTGATGATGCAGCTTGTCACGCTGATGAGGGTCAGAGTGGTCTTGTTCACGGGGCTGCGGGGGGACCCCACTGCAAAGCACAAAAATGCACTCCTAAACCCAGCATCCTAGGAGATGGGGACAGTAGAAAACAGTGCAAAGGTGGGAGTCCTCACTGTCCACCCTGCTGCACCCACCTCGGCTGCGCCTCCGACTCCGAGAGGGGTCCGTGTAGAAGGTTAGCTGGGGATCAGTGTCTGCCTCTGTCCCCGAGTCCCCTTCAGGGTTCAGAAAGGCTGAGCCAGCTGTGGGTGACACCAAACATGGTCACGGCAGTGGCAGCACTTTTGCACATCCCATCCCCGCATTACCACGAAGGGCAGCAGGGTGGGCAGGCACAGTGCAGCATGCCCTGTCCCACCCCATCCCTGGGCACCTCGAGCCTTGTTGTTGATGCGTTTGCGCTGGCTGCTGGAGGTGTGGGACAGCAGCGTGGCCTGCTGGTGGTTGGAGTCCACAGGGCTGGTGGCAATGATGTTGTCCTTGTATTTGTTCATCAGGGACAGCTTCGCGTTATCGCTCCCTGGGCGGGAAGAATTGGAGGCAACGTCTTTCAGGGAAGAAGACCGAAAAAAGAAAAACAGAACGGAGGTGAGAAAGAGATTTCCTTGGATCGATCCCCAGCATCCACACAAGGATGGTGGACCAGCCTGCTCCCAGTGCAGCTCCTCAAATGCCCAAGGGGATCGGCACATCCACCAAGCCTCGTTAAACACTAAGATTTAACATTCAGGGCACTTCTGCTTAGCCAGGTCTGCGAAGAAGGCCCCTGGAGAGTTTTAGGAAGCACATTGTGGCTTACCCAAACCCTGTCAACAGAAGGGCTTTTGGAGAGCCACTAACATCTCGCATGTCCAGAAAAATGGACAAAACACTCAAGGGAAAATATCTATATGCTATGAAGCGGAAAAGAGAAGGTGGACATGGTTTGAGGGACATGGATTAGTGGGCATGGTGGTGATGGGTTGACAGTTGGACTAGATGACCTTAGTGGCCTCTTCCAACCTTAATGATTCTATGGACCCAGCTCAGCCCCACTGCTGCCCGACCTGGCGTGAGGTCCATGCTGGACTTCTCATTGCAGCCCTGCAGCGAGTCGAGGGTGCGGGTGACCTGGCTGGCGAAGTCCTCGCCACCATTCATGCACTCGCGCTGGAGGTGATGCCGCAAGTCGGTGATGTCGTACTCGTAGCCATCCAGGATCGGGGTCTCGCGGATGCTGAGGGTGCCGCTGGAGTTGTGGCCCTGCACGCGGGCATTGCGCAGGCTCTCCCGCCCGTGCCCCCCAATCAGCACCGAGGGGATGTAGTGGATCTCGTTGGCCGCCTCGGCGCTGGCACTTTTCTGAGGTTGCGGCACGCGGCGCCGCTTGCACCACCGCCGCCGGGTGTAGAGGATCATCACCAAGCAGAGGATGGAGAGCAGCAGCGCAATCATCCCTCCCTGCAGGCACAAAGCAGCGGGGCTCAGCAGGGACCACAGAACAGCCCTAGGATGCGGGCTGGGAGCAGCCCGACCTCACCAACAAGAGCTCCCGGCACTGCGGGGTGAAGCCTGCCTCGAGCAGGGCCGGCTTTGAAGTCGCCACTGAGCCATAAAAAAGCAGCATTTAAAGCAGAGCGTGGTTTGTTTGCGCTCTCCCGCAACGTCTTTGAAAGCAGCAAGCGGGTTTATTATAGGCAAACACTCCTACGGGCAACTTTTTCTGACCCATTTCCAGCCGCTTTCAATGCTGTCACTCTCAATCTCGGCAGATTTTCCCAGGGCATCCTGTGGAAATTTCAGCACAGATTAAGCGAGATGAAGGCTTGGGACAGCAACTGAAGCAAGGCTTGGGGAATGCCAAATGGAAGAGCTCGGTCCTCACAGAGGCCCCAGGCACACCCAGCCCCGCCACCTCCCATCATCCCCAAGGTCACTCAGAGACGTCACCACTGCGGAGCGGATGGAGGCGGTGAGATGAAAGCTCCAGCTGGCTCCTTGCTCCTGGTTTGCCAGGAATAATAATAATAATAACAATAATAATAGTGAAGAAAGAGCGCGTGGAGCCAGCTGAGAGCTGCCTGTCCATCCATGCCTCCGGTCCCCCTCTTCCTTTTCATGCAATAGGTGTTCTTGATAAAATAAAATAGTAGTCATAATCTGCTCCATTAGGACAAAACATTAAGGAAATTATTGAACGAGGAGCGGGAGACAGAGCTGGGAAAGGAGCCCTAATGGCCATTATGGCTTCGCCCTCTTCCATTCCCAGGATAATGGAGCTGCAATGCATCCCCGCTGCCCGCCTCCCAAAATTTCTTTAAAAGCAAAAAGAGAAAGACAAAGGAGGAGACGCCAGCAGTGGAGGAGACCAGCAGCCCTGCAGATGCGTCTCTCCAGGCAGGAACCAAGTGGACAGATATCTGTCAGCACAGATGAACATCGGCAATGGATTCCCACCTGGGTGTGCTCACTCAGTTCCTATCCATGGGAGCCCAGAAAACCTTCATCCCTCCCACTGGGACTTGGCAAAGAATGCACTGGGGCCCAGTGCTGGGAGGGTTTCTTGCATGGTCCCCATGCAGAGTGCTGTCATGATGGATACAGCCCCTCGCTTACACTACGCTCACCAACCAAACGGGAATGAAAGAAAATCAGCCTTGAAAACTACATGTGACTTTGACCCCAGGCACAAAAGCCAACCTCTGTTTGTCAGGGCAAAGGATGCTGCCAGAGCTGAGTGATGGAAAAGCAAGGGAGAGGGAGGATGCAATCTGTACTTACACACTTTGGTGCAAGAGCTGCAGGCATCCTTTCACCAGTTTGATAATAAGACTCATTTCACATGCTCCTGCCTGGCTCTGGGCATTCAGCAGTGATCAAAAAAACCAAGACCACAGCAGCAGAGTGGGCTGACTGCGGGGCCAGCATCTCCCTGAGGCAATTCTCATTCTTGGAGAAGGGACCAAAATAAGGAAACAGACCAAAAGTGTTTTGGGGTTGGCTTTGCCAGTGATTTTTTTTTTTTTTTATCCTCGAGACTAATCAAGTGCAAATGATGGAGGAGAAGCCTGGCCTCCGGCTGCAATCTGGAAGAGCTACAGTCCTCTCATTAGGGTAGGCACCATTAAACAGCCTGTTTGCAGCCTCGGCAACACATTGTCTCCAGCTAATTATCTTCCAGTGGCTCAAAAATGGTCAGTCCTTCAGACTTTTCCAAGATGAGGAAAAATAAAAACTCAGCCCCCCCCTGCTTCCCAACCCCAGATCTCTGCCTCACTCTCCTTTCTCTGCCATTAAAATCTTTTCCCTGTGGTTCTGCACGGGGGACTCCCGCATGAAGCTGTGCTGAGCAAAGTGGTGGTGACAGTGCCCGGTGGCACTGTGACACCGCTGCGCGCAGGCACCCGGGCAAAGGGCTGCCAGGAGAGTCACTGTGAATTAACCCCGTATTAAGCTGGATGCGACCTTCAAAGCCCAGGGTGAAGGATTCCCGCAGAAGCGCACGGCTCCATTTTGGTGGCAGAGAGTGTGAGTCATTTGGAGATGTGAATTGTGGGAAAAGCGTAATGCAGCCCAGTGCTCGAGCATCCTATCCATCTCTATCCCAAAGCAGGAAGAGAAGGGGTGCACGTACCATGACGGAGATGTGCAGGATCCTCAGCTCCTCCTCAGCCGACTCGGGCTGGGGCTCCTCGGTGGGCTCGAAGCCGGGCAGGTTGGGGGCCCCGTCCTGGTGGTGGATGTGGAAGAGCAGTGTGCCGTTCTCCAGCCACTGCTGCCGCCAGCGCACCAATGGGATGTCATCTGTGTTGCCTGAAATCTCTGTGAAAGCAAATGTGGTCACAAGGGGGGGTACCAGGGGAGTATCCACCTCACCCCAAAAAGTGGGTGTAGGGAGCAGCCAGGGGATGGTGTGCCACCACAGATGGATGCCAGCATCCCTGAGGCTCTAATTCAGCCAGTTTTTGCTCATACGCTTCACGTTACATGCAGCCCCAGCCGCAGGGAGCAGAGAATACGGAACAACTTCTCAGGATCGCTAATGGGATCACTGGGGCTGCGCAGCTAATTACTGCAAACGGAAAATATAATGACTGGAGCAACGTGCACGTGGCTGCAATCGCACCTGCAGCGCTGGCTCCCACTAAGGTGCGCTCAGAGCTTTCAAGGCTTTGCCCACACACTGCAGCTCCCCACACAAGACACAGCCCCAGTACCTGCACTGACATCTGTATCTTCCGCCCAAGGACCCTGACCTTTCTAGATGCCTTCAGCTAGAGGTCTTTGGCACTAGGGCAGATGGGCAGTGATGGCTCCGGAGGAAACCCAAGCAAAGCAGCAGAGGCTACATGCCTAACCAAACCACGTTCACTCATCTGGTCCAAAACTTCATCAAATCATGCAATCATTAAGGTTGGAAAAGACCACTAAGATCATCAGTTCCAACCCCAACCCATCCCCACTGTGCCCACAAACCACATCCCTCAGTGCCACATCTACAAGGTTCTTGAAAACCAGTTCACAGATGAGGCTTAGCGAAGGGGTGGGGGGTGACACCAGCACATCACCAAGGGAGATGGGCACTGCTTTAACCATCTGCACATGGGAAGCCTTGATCTTGCAGCTCCAGTGTACTATTTCCATTTCAGCTATTTTTTTTTCCTGAAAATGCAAGCACGATTTGCATTTGCTGTCATGACCATGAAAAGCAAGATGAGCTTCTCCCTTGCCACATGGGTCAGTCCAGTGTGGTCTCATTTATACTGTGTGCTTTGGTGGCACTGGGAGCTAGCCTGAGCTCACTTTGCAAATTGTCATCCTTATTTTGCTCGTCTCAAACCGCCTTCAAATGAAAACTGGAATTCAATTATCGTGCCGAAAAACAACATTTTAAATTTACCGTTAATTAATTTCATTAGGCTGCCTTAAGTGAGCTAGCGACTGGATGTGGGGGGTGAACTGCATCAAAAACCAGGTCCAGCCTTTCCAAAGCGATTTGATTAATCAAAAGAAACATTAACAAGTGAATTGGCAGACGGTTTCTGCTCAGCACGGGCTGTATTTCTGGTGGCAATCAGCGTGCTTCCAGTGTCCCAAGCAGAGAGATGCTGAGCTCTCCTTGGGCTACTGGGAAGCAGAGCTGAGAGGAGTGTACGCATCCCTGCAGCCAGAAGCACTTTTGAAATTCCCTCTAAGCACTGAGCTGCGTGTTTCAGCACTGGATCCCCTTTGAAAGTCTGATCCCAGGGGCCACAAGGGTTTGAAAAAGCCCATCTCCTCCTCTCCCACCTGGTCTTTATTCATAGGCTGAAAGGGGAAAACAAGCTTTCCTGCTTTCTCAACTCCCCGCGGCTTCCCAACTTCAAATGAACTAGCTCAAATTGAAGAAAATATTCTCCCCACACCTGCTTGCTAATGCGAAATTAAGAGTAATTAAGGCAAGAGCTTTCATGCACAACAGGAACTCAACGTCCTGACATTTCGAAAAATGTAAATACCAGCATTTCCCCCATTGTGAAGACTGGAAATAATAGATACTAAGTATATGACATTGTGACATTTAGAAAGCTGGAGTAAAAGATGTTTTCCCCTGATCTGACATATCATTGAAAAAGCAGCACCCTTCAGCTCATTAATATTTGAGGAGGACTCCTTGATGGAAGTTATTTAAATGATTAATAGATTATAGTAAATTTAGGCCTTAAAATAGGCTGTCATAATTTCAAATTTATTTAAACAGGCTTATTTCTAAAAAGAATAATGTATTTCAATGAAGAAAGGGAGTCTTACTTTAAAAGAGCACAACATGTGAGCCGCAGGGCTCACATGCGCGATCCCACCCCCGCCTGCCACCCTCCCTCCTGCAGCTGCATCACATACAGGTCAGAGGTAGAAACAGGGACAACACCCCAGGAATCAGCCCCCATCACCCCAAACAGGTAGGCTGTGACCTCTCCATCACCACGAGGGGCAAGGCTCCTCCATTGCCTCTGCTCCTGCAGAGCCTGGGTAGGAGAGCTTCATCCTCAGACCCCCTCCTCCTCCTCTCCCTGATGGTTTTAGCAGCACTGCAGCTGCCCCACCCCCCTCTATTTCTACTTTAAAAATAGATCTACAAATATTTTCCTGCCCTGTTGATGTTTTTTTGGAGTTCAGCTCAAGTACGACCAAGACCATAACCAAAACCAAGACCATAACCATGCCTCCTTGTCTCTTTCTCTCCCATCCCTCAGCCCAGCACCTCTCACTTCTATCTTTTTCCTGCTCTCCAAGCAGACATCTCATCACCTGATGGGACATGCTACTGTGACTCACTGGGGCCACTTATTGGGAGTGCTGATGGGGATCAAGTTCTACGTTACGGCTGGTGAATGTCAACCTCATGGACCAGCCCAAAAAAACACAGTCCTGGAGACCCCAGAGGAGGTTGGGAAAGAAGACAGAAAGCCAAAAAATGGCAGCAGGGAGAGGATAATTTCAAGTTCAAAGTTTGAAAGATATTGATGATAGGCCTTGTCCCTGCATGGCTTTCATTAAGGCCTGGATGTGAAGCCATTAGCACTAGTATTAACTTCTTGCACCTCTGTTAAAAAATAGCCTGCCTGGGTCAGGGGTTAATAACTGTAGGACACCACTAATTACGCTGTGCTGTGTTTTCCTGGTATCAAGAGTGGTCCAGGTCCTTCCCATCCATGGGAGCAGCAGCCCCACAGACCCCAGCAGATGTGTTCAACATAGTGGCTGCGGTGCTCCCCTCTCAGAGCATCTGTGAGCAAAAAGAGCAAACCAAGGAGAGGAGAGCAGGAAAGTCTGGATGGGGTTGCTGGAAGCAGTGGAGCTACACCTGCTGCATATAGATCACCCCAGTAACCTCATTTTCTTGGGGACAGCCACCCCAAGCCACAGCAAAACCTGTCCTTGAGCTCTGCACGTTGCTTTGTAGCAGCCCAATACTGCATGCGCATGCAGAGCCAATGCTCTCAAACCCCTGCAATGTCAGAAGTGTCGCCCAACACTGACACAGAGCCATTACCAAGACCATGAAATGTGCTGGGAGAGGAAAACACACAAGAAGAACAGCACTCCCTAAAAACAAACGCAATCTTTTGAGGGGAAAAGAAAAGGTAAAACAGATTTTTTGTTTCCATTTGGAAGCATTTTGCGCTAATAAATGCCTCTGATTAGGCAAATGAACTCTGCCATAACGCCAGTCTCTGCAGAGTGCAGCTTTTGACTTGGACTTATACTTCCTCATTAACATTTAAACCTGGCTTATCTTCCATCGGAACCCAACTGTGTTTTTATTTAAGTTCCCCATTAGCTTGTGCATTTACTCTATGCCTGAACCTCGTGCATCCTTTAAACAGCTCTACCCCAGCTGAAGCAAGCCCTGGTCCAAAGGTCTCTAAAGCCTGTAGCAACTCAGGAGCCCATCCCACCACGAGCCATTGTGCTGGAACCTCAGGATGTGATTCATGGCAATTCAGATGTCCAAAATGCATATCTTGATATTTAAGCAGGTTTTTTTTTTACCTCTGAGATTTTACTGACACATCCTTCATGGGATAATACTCGCATTTTTTTATTGGCCTGCTTAAACAAAAACCACATTCATCCATTCACTGCTGACTATTCATATTTTATTTGCAATTTTTTCCCCCTCTCCGGGCTCAGGTAGGAAAGCCAGCTTGCTCTGTAGGTCATGCTGCCTTTCTAAGACAATCCAGATTTTCCATACCAGCAAACACAAGTCTCACCCTATCTGTTAGGTACCTGCGTCACAGGAGATGGCACTTTGTGCAAAATTTCAGAAAGATCCATAGACCCAGGACAACCTGGGTCCAATACGTCACCCCACCATGATGCCAAACCTGGGGCTGGTACACGTGAAGCCATCAGCTACTGTAGCAACGCTGACAGCTAACCGGGTTTCTCCTTGAAACATAGGGTGCCTTTGCTTTTGGGAAGGTCATTAAGGAGTTCCTTTTCAAAGCTGTACTTGTGTTTTACCTTGAAATGGGATTTTTATCCCAAATATGCTACAGTCCTAACTTGTCCCTTTCTTTAATAGCAAAGCCCTCCATCACTCCTGGAGTGACACTGTGTCACACCACTGCTTCCAGAGCAAAGGACACTGATACATCATTAACAAAAACGAGTCATCTGGGTTTGCTCCACAGCTGTTGGCCCAACAACGTGACACATCCCATTGCCCTGTTCTTCGCTGCAGACCCAAGGACATGCTCAACCACACCTGTAAAACATCCTTTCCAAGGAGATTTTTCCACCACATCTGTCAATTCTGACCAAAAGCTGGGAAAAATTTGGCTAATGTACAGGGCTGCAATAAGCAAGTTGGTATACTTGTTGGTGTTTGGTTTTCACTTTTGTTTTATTAGTAAGGTCCCATTGACCATAACTACAAGATAGGAGATGTGGGATGAGAACAAACTCATGTCTTGGACCAACACTCAGGAAAGTACCTCTGCTTTACAATCACATGGAAGAAAAAACACAAAACAACACACCCCACAACATAACATTGAAATATATGCCAGCAACTTAAGAAATGTAACATTTATATTTATGTCCTGGAAAGGACCACGCCTGTAGTAGGTATCCCATCCCAACACCCTGCAATGCCATCACATCACATCATCTCCTCCAGAGGGAAGCCCAGGTCTCCACAGAAAGAGCCCAAATGATGGAAAAGTTCTCAGCCAAGAAAAGCTACTGCCCTGGCTACATTGCCTCCCAGCAAAGCCCAATGCAATTTAATCTTCAGTAATCTACAGCCACCATCCACCAGATCCTGCTCTGCTTGTCTCTACGGGCTTGAAGAGCCCCATAGCTCTCCAGTCATCTCTGCTGGGCTCTCTACTGCTTGGCAATGAGCTTAGAAAGCATCATGGCCAAAGGGCAAAGTGCTCTTGGAGGAGGATTCACAACAGATGTACGAGATGTAGAGTATGAACCCCTCATTCCAGTGAGTGCTCAACTACAAGAACAGGAGGACAACTACTGAACTCTGACACACCCCAGCTGGTGGAACAAACCTTGATGGACAAGATCCCAAACTCATAAGAAAGTGGAAATTACAGACCAGTAAATTCTACTTCTGCCCTGGTCAATCCGTTAGAGGAACCAGCTGGCTGTATGGATAGATGTGGGTCATGCAACACCATACACCAGTAGATAAGGGTGATCCAATTTGATGGACTCACTTCAAAGAGGCCTTGTCAAAATCCATCCTCAACGTTTCCAAGAGAATCTAAGTCGGGATGTCACAAGAGGGAATGTCCTCTGGAAGCCCACCATGCAGGGGGGGAATAAGGTCACATTTCACAAGGAAAGGAGGTTACCAAGGAGCCCCACAGAGCTCTTTGTCAGGACCTCGGCTGTTCTGAAGCACTCTGGAAGAGGAAATGAGTGACAAAGCTGGTCACCAATGCTAAATTTAGGTACTTCAGAGCTAAAGCTGTGAAGTGCTAGAGAAAAGTGGGCAAGAAAGTGGGCAGGTGAAATTCCATGTTGATGACAGCACGCCCATCTCCAGCAGTATTCAGGTCAGCCATCTCATGACAGAGGCAGCAAAGGAGGCTCCAAAAGAGGAGCACAAAGACGACAAGAGGTCTAAAATTCTTCCGCGGAGAGGAGAAACCAACTGTGTTAGTACTCAGCAAGGAAAACAAACAACTGAGCAGGGAGAGGATAAAAGCCCATAAAATCATGAAGCCAGCGGAGCAGTGGAAATGGCAATGATTATTCACTATTTCTCACTTTGCGAGAATTAGGAATGTAAAAACTAACAAAAGGCTCTGTTTCATCCACCATGAAGCATGAAAGCCCGGAGAAAGGAACCGATTTCAAGGCAGACAGACCCACCAGCAGCAACCAAGGCAGACAGCCTGCAGATAAATGCTAGCTTTAGAAATACCAGCAGCACAAACCTTGGGGATCACACAATATATGCTTTCTCACATTTTTTCCCCAATTATCAGCCACTCGCTGCTGCTGGAGATGAGCTCCAAGGCACCACAACCTGCTCTCCACGCCTCCCAGTGCCTTGGGGTTGAAGGGCAGCTGCAGGTCCAGCCAGGTGCCACCAAGGCCACACCAATGTGTCTCTTCAGGAGTTCCTGAGGCCTTCTGCTCCTCCAACGGTGGCCTTTCCTTGGGGAAAGGAGACCTCACAGCTTCCCTTGGGACATCCCATACCCAAATCATAGAATCGTAAAGGTTGGAAAAAACTTCTAAGATCATCCAGTCCAACCATCAGCCCATCCACACCATGCCCACTGACCATGTCCCTCAGTGCCACATCCCCACAGTTCTGTAACACCACCACCTCCCACAGCATCCTATGCCAATGCACCACTGTTACGCCTGAGAAGAAATTTTTCATATTTTTTTCTAATTTTTCCTAATTCTCCAACCTCCAAGCCCTCCACACCATCAAACCCTACAAGCCCAAGACACCTGCCAAGATTACCTTCAGCCTCCCAAGTCAGTTTTCACAGGGAGGCGAGCAGCTATTTATATCCATCATGGGCTGGCAGGAACAGCAATGGCCGGCCACCACAGACCATCTGGCAGGCATTAGTGGGACATCAGAGCATATCGTACAGGCGAGGTCAGCAGCAGTGGTGGGACAGGCAGGGGAGGGAGGGGGATGCATTACAGCAGTGACACAGACTTCAAGGGTAAACTCCAGCCCGCTCCTGCAAGCTAATTTGTTTAAGTGCTCGTTATGCTGAGGCCAAGAGGTTGGGTGAATTAGACACTGTTTTGATGGGACCTAAATAACCCTGCCAGGAGTTCCTCCAAGAGGTGGTCCACCTCTTCCCAACTCCTCAGCATGGACTAGCACTCAACTTGGGGCAGGATGAGTCCCTGGAGGCAGAGCAGACTGCAGCTCACTGCCATAAACACCTCAGTGCTTAGAAGCACTTACCCAATTTCAAGCTCCACTTTCAAGTTTGTGGAGATGCTTGAAGATGATGGGGAGAAGGAAACTGGAAAAAAAAAAATAGAGAAGACAGACATAGAAGGGGAAAAGTTGACTGTGTATCTTGAATTTATCACTCTTGAGAGAAGAGCTTGTCAAGAGGGCCAGAGACCAGCCAGAGCGCGGTGATCAATGGGAGGGCTTTTGGGTCTAGTCAGGCTTGTTTCAGATTTACAGGAACTGAATAGAGGCATAAATCTGTCTCTGCCTGACGAAAATGGAGGTAATTAAATCTGCAGGTGTATATAATTGTCATATTGATGATCTATATAAATCAGCAGAGCCAGCAGAGGCACTGAGCTGAGTGTGGAGTCTCTCCATGAGGAGTTTCCTGCCCACCTGCAGCACACGGGGAGGCAGCAGGTGAGCGCAGGGTCCCACATCACTCACAGGGATGTGCACCATCGTGGGAATTCCCCATGACCCCAAGGGGATGAGGAGCCCAGGAGAACGAAGATGTGAGCCCTGAGCTTTGAGATGCCCAACTGCCGCTCACAGGAGGTGGATGCTACTTTGAAGCTCTGAGCCAGGGTGCAAGTGGGGCACTGACTTGATCTCACTGCATTTTCTTTTTTTTCCCCTGTTTAATTTATTTTAACCTTTGTTATTTTGGGAACTTTGAAGCCTAAGCTGCTCGGAGCCAGCTGCCTTTGTTGGAAGGACAGAAAGCGCAGAGCAGGGATCTGAAAGCAGGGGGATGAAAGGCCAGCATCCACAGCCAACTTCCACAGCAGCTCCTTCCCTGCTCCCCTTGCATCCCAAGGAACCCACCCTGTGAGCTACTCACTGCTCTTTCCCCAGTTACTGGAAATCTGGGTTCAAGCCAAACCTTGGAACATACATAAAGGCATTTGCCACCCAGAGGCACCTCAAAGACCTCTAGAGACCATCCATGTGGCCCCTACTATGCATGTCCAGTCCCATTTTTTAGCATCCTAAGCTGTCCAAAAGCAGGAACAGTGCAGTGTGCAAGCAGGAGGGAGGGCGAAGGCAAGGAAAGGCTTTGGTGCATGGTCCTCCCCAGCCAGGACCTCATGCTCACATGCCAGCCCCGCTGCCACATAGGGTCTGAAATGGGATAATTAATTAAACATCGAAGCAAGCACTTCTGCATTGCAGTCCAAATTATGTAACAAGGTTCCTCACCCCCAGCACGGCTCAGCTGTAACGTGAATGCACGGCACGGCCCCGTGCTCACCTGCCTGGCTCTTCAGGCAGGGACTGCAACCACAGGCATAAACTGGGAGACAAAAATAAAGAGCTAGCCAACTGAGTAGCCAACTGCAAACACCTGCACCCACAGACAGCTCTGCTTTGTCCTCAGGGCTCCCTTCTCCCTGGCAGCTATGGGTGCAGGGGCAGGGGAGGGATGCTCAGGGTAGATTTGCCCTCTCCCACCACTGCCCCCGACCCAAAGGATGCTCTCTGGGCATGAAACCAACCTGAAAAAGATTTTTATGTGTTTTTTTTTTTTCTTTCACAGAGGCTGAGTCCTCTAGCTAACAAGCATCTTTGTACCCTACTTTGTGACCAAGGAAGCGGAAAACACACTGTAATGCTATAATGCAATGGAAAGAACAATGATAGCAGGGAAGCAAAGTCCTAGGCTGCAGCAGGTGAGGATAATCCCAAACGAAAGAACTGTGGACACAGAAATAAAGGAAAAAAACCTGCTTACCCTTAGAAGGCCACAGGCAGGTACTATTGTCTCCACTGCCAACACTTAAATGAGGTCTGGGAAGGGTGGAGCCAGGATTGCTTGCACCTGAGCTCCCCTGGGTTGGCCCTGCCTTCCCACCAGGTGCTCAATCACTGATTCAAGCCCTAACTTAGCATTACCACTACACAGTGGTAACAAAAACCTTTCAAAGCCAGACCAGGTCAGGGTTTGAGCAAACAGACATGAGCTACCAGCACTTCCACCATCCACTTGATTGCACTGCTCTGGGTCTGACTGGTCAAGGTGCAGTGCACATCCAGGAAGAAAACATCTCCCTCTGGCTGAGCTCTGCAGGACAGGTCGGTGAGCTGCAGCCAGCTGTGCTTTCAGAAGTCACCAGTGCTCTCTGCTTAAACTCTGCTGGCAGTTCTGTTTCCAATGGGAAAGCAGCTCCTCGCCAGCCCGAGTGCCTCTGGGAAGGCTGCCTCCGGGGATGCTCGGAGCTGCTGAGCGGCATGTGGGCTCTCTGTGCAAAACCAATGTTTCCAAGAGGTTTCCCAGAGGGTGGGGACACTGGGGACATCATTAGGGGACTGGGCAGGATGTGAGCTCCACAAGGATATGAAGTCCATGCTGAGCTGGGCGTAGCACCCCATGGGAGCAAAGCATTCTTGGGAGCTCAGCCAGCTGTCCTCTCTTCCCCCACCAGGCTGATCCAGCCCCATGGCACATCCTGAGCCTCAACCCCCAGCCCCCAAGCCATAAAAGTGGCTGCAAACCAAGCCCTGGGTTCCCAGCCCCGTGCCCTCGCTCTCCCGCTCCCCTGGGGACGTTCAAATTAATTGGCTTGTCTCCTGGAGCTGTTAGCTGGAACAAATAAAAAAGAAAGGGGGGTGCCAAAACCCATAATAAGGTCTACAGTTCCTCCGAGCTACAAGCACTGCTTTAAATTTCGGGGTTTTTTTCTTTTTCTTCTTTTCCTTTTCCTTTTTTTTTTTTTTTTTTTCTTTTCTCATTTGAAGGAGGTTTCCATGGTAACTGTCTCCCATCACACAAGCGCCTGTCCCTGGGATATTTCAGGGTTGCTAATACCTGCTTTCCCAGGCAGCCACACCACATCGTGATGGTGACATCGTGGTTGGGTGTCTCCGTGCCCTCGGCTCCAGGTGCCACCTCCATCCCTGGCTCAGTGGAGGGGACTGCAGGAGCTGCCACCCAACACAGGCCACTGCTGGGACCAGGGGCATTCTGGGGAAGAACCATGGGTGACGGAAGACTCTTCCAGGCTCTCCCATGCTCAAACACCCCAAGTCCCCACACGAAGGCACAGGTGGGCTCTGCCCAGCCCTTCCCCATCTCCTTCCCCTAGCAGGTCAGTTTTCAGCTGGATCGGTTCCCTGCGGAAGCAAAGCCAGCTCTCTACGTCCCTGATATCTGCTTGCTCTGCTATGCTCATTAGTCATACTAATTACTGAAATGCCTCAGAGCCAGCCAGGAGAGGGACCGTGTCTCATCCTGCACCGCAGCCGCGCATCCAAGCTTCCGTGACCGATGTGCCACCACTGGTGCTTCTCAGTGTTAAGCAGCCAGAAACCAGCAACCAGAGCCTTCCCTTTGCCATGCAAACCCTCCCAGTCTGAGCAGGAGAGCCCCAGCAATGCGCAAGGAAAAGGACAGCCAGCTTGAAATGACAGCGCTGTCGCCATCCAGATGCTTCCCCAATCCCGGGAGGCAAACATTCCCTCATTTAAAGGGCTCCTGCATGTTGAGACACAAAGAGAGATGGTTGTCCAGCCTTATTTATCATAGAATCATGGAATCAGAGAATGGCTTAGGTTGGAAGATCATCCAGTGGATGGTCCACCCCCTGCCATGGGCAGGGTTGCCAACCACCAGATCCGGCTTCCCAGAGAGTTTAGCTGGATAATCAACCCCCAAAAAATTAAATTGAAAGGTGGGATGTGGGATGGGACCCAGGCACAAACTCTGCTGACCTGGAGATAGAAGGACAGAGGTGAGACAGCAGCTTTGGGGTCTTTTAGAAGCCCCAACATGGGCAGCATCGTCCCCAAAACCTCGCCCACAAGGGATGGGAGCAAGCACCAGGATCCCCACTGGGGCACAGGATCCAGGCTGTTGGCTGGAGGAGATGAGAACAGCGCCCTGCACTCCTAGAAGCCAAAATGAGGGCTTGGACCCTACAGCCACCCTGTCCCATAAACAAATGTCCCCCCATGGGACTGGTCCAAGCACCACAGTGTGCTCCCCCTGCCGCTTTCTGGGTCAGCGAGATGCCCCGGCCCCGCTGCTGTTGGAGCTGGCTGGATGCACAGTTGCCATGGCAACGGGTACCCAGAGACGAAATCCCTGTGTTTGTGGTTTGTGGGTAATAAAAAAAAAAACAACACACAACCTCCTTCCACATCCAGCGTGCCACCAAAACGCTCCCAGCCAGAGAGGTGGCAGGGCATGAGGGGGGGGGGCTGTGAAGATGCTTCCAGCCTGCAAAGTGAGCGCTGAAGAAACAGGGAGAGGAGGTTCAGCGGCAGTGGGATGCTTACAGAGAACAGAGGTGGCCAGCAAGGATGGGGAGGGTGGCATCCTGCACGGCGCAGTGGGTGGCTGCGTCTTATGGGCAACGTCCCAGGGTGGGAGCATAGATCATCGCGGCAGGTCTCGGTGCATGCGACAGTGTCCAGGATCCAAGCCAAGTTCAATTAATGGCTCACAATCTTATTAGAGAAATTATTTCAGGATCTTGAGTAAAAGTCCGATATATCCACTCCATTCCATTAGTCAGGCTCATTTAGTAATTCAATCAATCTAAGCAAGGCAATTGAGCTCCTCTGGTATAATTTAACTTGGTTATTCTCCGGGTACTTAAGAATTTCTTAATATTTGCTCCATTATTTCACCATTACACCTATTCGCAGGTGCAAGGTTAGCAGCGAGGCAACGCTGTGGGTCCCAGAGCACCCCACCTCCCTGCCCGGGTTTTGGGGACGTGCAGTGGGGAAGGGGCAGCAGGGTCGGGGTGCCCTCACTTCCTCAAAAATGAAGTCTTCTCCAAAAGATTGGTGAGAACTTGGCACAGGCTGCCCAGGTGGGGTCACCATGCCTGGAGGTGTTACAGGGCCATGGAGATGTGGCACTGAGGGATGCAGTCCGTGGGCATGGTGGGTCGGGGTTGGACTTGGGGATCTTAGGGGTCTTTTCCAGCCTTAATGGTTCCGTGATCTTAAGCTATTGGGAAACAACACCTTCAGTGCAACACACACAGCGGACAGGTGGTATGGAGAAGGCAGCTCCAGGGGTTGTGAAATCTAAGGGCTGCCTGCTGCTCTTTGGCCATAGCAAGGATGTGCTTTGGTTTGCTGGAGGATCCACCACCCCAATTATTGGCACCCTGTGTCCCTGTCTGGCTGCCCCCTGGCCCCAGCACACAAAGGATTCACAGAGCATCCTCCAGCAGAGCCCAGAGCTTAGCAGAGAATAAAAAAAATAAGAAACATGAAAAGGAAAAGAAACGATTAGGAATTACGGGGAGATACTCCGCAGCGGTTAAATATGCCCAGCTCATTGGTGCCTTTGAAAAATCTCACCCCTCTAAAAAATTAGAATTGATTTTGTATTTAAAAAGGAATCTATTTAATTTAAAAGAAAGATAATTTGAAATTGTGACAGCTCATATTAAGGCCCGAGTTTAGGATAATCTATTAAAGTCACGAAAGTTCAGAGTGTCTGTCTGCAGAGCAGGTGAAGTTCCCTGCCACAGCCTGGGCAGAGGGGACAGTTCTGGGGACATGGAGGGACATGGTGCCACGTCCCAGTGCAGCTCAGCACAGCTTAATGGAATCATAGAATCATTAAGGTTGGAAAAGATCACTAAGATCGTCAAGTTCAACCAGCAACCCACCCCCACCATGCCCACTGACCACATCCCTCAGTGCCACATCTCCACGGCCCTTGAGCACCTCCAGGGTTGGAGTGGGGAGGCAGAAACAGCTCATTCATCTCCCCCAAACTCACAGGGATGGGACATTTCGGCAGCTGGAATCACAGGGACAGACATGCAGCACCTGCATGAGTGTGAGGCCAGGTAATGGGATACCGAGTCCGGGTTGATGCTGCTAGGAGGCTGGGAGGGAACGGTGAGTGGGAAGGGAATACTGAGCTGCAAATTAGCATTTCCTAATGGCCACCAACCAGGGAAAGTCAAGAAAACCCATAACTAATGAAACAGGCACCAAGCGAGATGAAAGCCAATGACTGAGGCATCCTTGATTTAAATCAGGATAGAGCCGAGTGCTTTTCCATCCCCACGTCCCAGTGCAGAGCAGCTGCAATCCCTGTGCCTCCCCTCCCCATAAAACAGAGACGACAACCCCACAACCCACCCCTCACCATGGCTCTGCCTTGGGAGGAATGCAGGAGCAGGGACCAGCGAGGAGGAGCAGCTCATGGAGCTGCTGAGCACCAACTCACAACACTTCCAAACCCTGAAGACACCGAGGAGGAGGGACAGCACCGGGCAACCCACAGGAATGGGGCAAACTCCTAGAATAACCCAACCGCAACTATGCATGCCCCCAACTAAATTCACGATGGTGAACAATAATGACACTTTGCAAAAGGGCCGTGCCAACCCCAGAGCCGCGGGGCTCTGACCCCCCAGGAGCAGGTCCCAGGAAGGGAAGAGCACCTGTGTGGCTTTTAGAGCATCAATGCCACAATGCCACGCGTGCGCGGCCCCGCAGCATCCATTGCACTGCGGCCCCGTTGCCACAGCAACACTCTCCGGCCTCCGCCGCAGCATCACAGAGAGGGGCCATGCTGGGGATGGGGACATCACATCCCACAGCCCCCTCCGGCCACCCCCTAACCCTGGGCACAGTTTCAGGGGTGTCCCCGCAGCCCCCCTATGACATCCCCAGCCCTGTGCCCAGCTCTGCCCATTGCACGGAGCAGAGGGATGCAGCCAGCACTGCTCCAGGCTCGGATGTAGGATCATGGGTTTTGTGCATGCAGAGAGGTCGGGGGGAGAGAGGAAGGTGACAAAGCACAGTGGACACAACCCAGGCAGAGCCACTGCTATCCCCTTGCACAGGATGGCATGAGGATGGCATCGCAGCATAAAGCCACGTGCGGGCGCGTCGGTTTTGGGATGGCACATGGACAAAAGGGGGCATTTGGACACCCAAGGGTGCGGGAGGTGGACACAGACATGGCAGAGAGAGCAGCCATGGGGTTCACGTGGGGCGGGGGCTGCACGCAGGAGGGGTGGGAAAATGGTATTCAGCACAAAATTAAAAAATTGCAGCCTGGCTCGCTCCTGGGGAAGCCTGCACGCAAGCGATGGAGGCCTTGCTGTGAGCCCAGCGTAAAGAAAGCAGCAAAGGGTTGGCTTAGCGGGGTGAAAATATAGATAATAACGATAGGCAGAGCGAAGCCGTCAGAGATGGGGAAGCGATGGTCGGCGGCACGGCGCTGCCTGCCCGGGGACCCGCCGCTATGCCCGGCTGGCAGCGCTCTGCAGCACGCCCCGGGGAGGCGGCTCCGCTCGGAGCAGCGCTGCGGGCTGCGGCCCTCCCGTCGGGCGCAGCCGGAGGGGCTGCGGAGCGGTCGGGCCGGGTGAGCGGGGAGAAGCCCCTTGGCCGGACCGCGCGGGGAAGGGAGATGCTCACCCAGCACGAAGTAGGGCAGCTCCGTGTTCTCCAGGTCGTCCACCACCACCATCTCTCCGGGAAAATCGTTGCGCACCGAGAAGAGCAGCTTGGGTTCGGCGGCCGAAGGGCCGTGCATGATGCTCAAGTCGTTCTCCCGGAGGAAAGGCAGCGCCGACACCGTGATGCTTTTCAGCTTGCACTCCAGCTCCTTGGCCGCCGCCTCCGCCGCCGCCTCGGCGGGGCCGCTGCCGGCCGCCAGGCAGCACCCGGCCAGCAGGGCGCACAGCCCGGCCCAGGCCATCTTGCAGCTCCGGCGCCGGGCGGCGGCGAGGGGCGGGGACGCGGGGACCGGCACCTCCCCGTGCGGCGCGGTGCGGTGCGCTACGGCGCGGCTCGGTGGGAAAGCCCCGCTCAGCCCCTTCTCCACGGCCTGGATATCGTAGCGAAATCGCGGGATCCTGGGATGGTTTGGGTCGGAAAGGGGATCTGAAAGCCCATCCGGTTGCACGGTGCGAGAGGGGTTGTGATGGAAGGGCGGCACCGCGTCCCCATCCATAGAGCGGGGCAGAAGTAGTGGCAGATGATAGGGGAAAGGAAGGATAAGGGAAATGTAAGGGAAATGCGAGGGGTGGTGTAAAGGAAATGGAAGGAAAGAGTGAGGAAGATATGGAGTCGTGGAATCGCTGAGGTTGGAAAAGAGCACTGAGATGTCGAGTCTAACAGTAGAATATATATAAGGGAAGCGCAAGGAAATGTAAGTCTGCAAGGAAATTATAAAGGGAGAGTAAGGGAACTGTAAGGGAAGAAATGAAGAAGGTAGGAGAAAAACGTGAGGAAAAATAAAGGAAAGGGCTGAGAAGAAGTATAAGGCAAGGGATGAGAAAAAGTATGAAGAAAAGTATGAGAAAAAATGTAAGGAAAAGGATAAGAGAAAATATAAGGAAAAACATAGGGACAAACACTGAAGGAAGAATGTAAGGAGAAATGTAAGACGAAACATACGGAAAAATATCAGGAATATATAAGGAAGAATGAGCACAGCGACGTTACATAGGACGGGGCACCACTCTCCCTTTGGGGGCAGCAATCCCCTTGGAGACCCCTGGCGTGCCCTTCACTGCCCTCCATCCTCCGGGCACACAGAGCCCAGCAGGGGCTTTCCCCAGAGCTAGGGCTGCGTGTGGATGCTGTGCAGGGCACGGCTGGGGGCTGAGGGCTGAGGGCCTCCCCGGGAGCAGAGCCCCGTGGGTCTGACCCCACGCAGAGGGCAGAGGACAGGGCTGAGTGTGGGAACCGTTTATATAGAGAAATACAGCACTGATAGAGAAAGGAGCAGAGAACGGAGCTGTGCACCACGTCCTGGTCATACCCACACCCAGACCCTGAGGCTGGGAACGCTTTTACCCAAACCCAGCCCTCACCAAAACCCAGGAGAAACCCATACCGGAGTGCTATGGTTCTAGGAGGGGGGGGGATCTCAACCTTTTCTTGGCAAAACCACTTTTTTGGGGGGGCAAAATATTCTCTTTCGGGGCTTGGGAGGAAAGAGGTCTGCAGTACTCGATCACAAGCGGAGGGGTTCAGCCCGGCGTTAGGCACAGGGTGAAGCCCGAGGCCGAGCGCTGCCCCACGCGTGCCCGCAGAGCATCCCCACGCGCGCCCGCTCCCCCCCGCGGCTCCTCGGCGCCCACCAATGGGAAGGCGAGGGGAGGCAGACGGCTCCGCTCATTGGCTGCCGCCGCCGCATATATTATGGGGCGGCGGCGGCGGTGGCGGTGGCGGGGCGAGCGTGGAGGTGGCGGCGGGCGCGGAGCGCGGCGGGACCCGGTGCGGGCTGCCCGCCGGCGGGGCCGCGCCATGGGGCGGCGGGGCCGGCACCGGGACGCCTGAGCCGCCACCGGACCGGGGGGATCCGCCGCCACCGCCGCCGCTACTGCTGCTGCCCGGAACCTGGGGTAAGCCCGACGGGATGGCGGAGTTTCTCCGCTAGCGAGCGGCTTGGGGGATGCTCCGCCGGGGTGGGATGCTGCGTCGGACGGTGCGGGTGGGTGGGAGGTGTCCCCGCCCCGCTGGGTGGCTCGGTGACCTTGGGTGAGTTGTCCCGGAGAGGGCGAGGGGAGACGGGAGCCTGTGTCCCCCCGGTTCGTCCCCGGGTTGGGTTGCGGGGCTGCAACCGGCTGGGAAGAGCGGGAGCTGCGGGCGCATCGCTGCGCTGCTCCGGGGAGGCAGCCCGCTGAGGTGCCGAACTGTGCTGCCCTGCTAGGCACATCTGGAGCAACAGCCGGCCCGCAGCGGGACGGGAAGGCTCCCAGCCCGGTGCCGCAGCGCGGGGCGAGGAGGGGGTTAAGCCAGCAACACGCTTCCCTCCGCTCACCGCTGGTTTTTCTCATTTCAAAAGGAGCCTGAACTCCGGCCGGGCTCGAGAGCGGCAGTTCTCAGCGCAGCGCTGTGCCTCCTGCCCCGCTCCTTTCCGGGAGCCCCGTGCTTGGTCCCAAAACGGAGCTCTGGGGCGCGAGCTGGGGGTGCCGGGCTGTCACCCTCCGTGGTGCCGGAGGTGCGGGACCTGCCGGCAGGTGTCAGTGTGCCCCCTCCGTCCGCAGCCGTGGGGTCGGCACCGGGCAGCCCCCTGCGCTGCTCCCCGGCTGAGATCGGGGGCCGTTCTGGGGGCTGCTGAGCCCCGGGGAGCGAGAGGCTGGCCCCACGCACGCCGCACATCTCATCCGCGTGTTTTCCCCCTGCTCCTGATGCTGCCCACTCGAGTGAAGCCGCTTCACACTGTGCTCGCTCCGGCAGTAGGAGGGGATGCAGGGATGCCGCTGTGTGCACGAGCCCCCCCACCTCCCGGGAGCTGACTTCGGGGATGCTCGGAGCTGGGAGCTCAGCCCCAGGCAGGGGAAGCAGCCGCCGTGCTGGGGGAGCTGGATTTGGCACGTTGCTCTTTCAAGAGGGTTTCTGCCTGTGGGTTTGGAAGTCTCTGGTGAGCGAAGCCAGAGGGCACAACACATGGCACTGGTGTGACACAGAGCACGCAGCTGCCATCTCCCTCGACCGCAGCCCGGGCTTCATCTCATCTGATGTCTTATGCAAATCCTGAGCTCCTCGAGTCCTGGGATTTCCTGACATTTTCCTTTACTCTCATCTTAAAGTTCCTTGCTCTAAGAAAAGCTAATAAAAGGAACCCAAATCATAATGTCTTGCAGGTTTTTAAACCAGTCTCATGGGCGGGGGGAGAGGCAGCGACTTACTGAAGTCATTTAGCAAGAATCAGCTCAGGGCCGTGGCTGGGATCACCAGCACTGCTGCTCAGGTGGGGACAGAGGACTCAGAGGTGGCTGTCCCTGTGCTTGGGATTCAGGTCCTGCATGGCCCTGGGTGGGCACGGAGCGGGGCTGACCCCGCAGCGCTATGAACAGCATCAGCATGCACAGCTGAGCCCATCTGCTCCAGGCACTTAGCCTCTGCCCAGCCTCTCTAAGTGGCCTTAATTTGATAAATCTTTCCCACATTTAATAAGAAGGTGACTCGGTTAGAGTTTCATCCCCGCTAAAAGGCATCTGCAGGAGCTCAAGGCAAGCCCTCTCCTATTGCTCCTGCATGGATGCGCCTCGGCTGGCCCTGGCCCCAGGGGTGCTGGAGCAGGATGTCACCCGTCTGCCAGCATCAGCAACCTGGGGGCTCAGACACATCCCCAGCCAACCCCCTTGTGCACGCTTCACGCCGTACGGGCAGCCGGATCAGTTTCTGCAGCGTGAAAGGGCAGAAATCAATGTTAATGTCCCTGACAATTAGCTAATGTCTTAATTATCGAACCCTGCTTGATTAGTGGAGGAGCGTGTTGCTCCAGAGCTGCCTTGCTGGCGGCATCCAAGCGGGCAGGACATGGCATGGCTTGGCAGGGTGATGCTGTTGCTGGGTCCTGCGGCTTGCCCAGCTGCTAACGAGGAATGCAGCGGGCCCTCCTGCCCCTGGCTTTCTGGGTGAAAGCCCCAAATGCAGAAGTGATCCTATTGCCATCTCAGCGCTAAGGGCAGGAGGGAGCCTCAGAACGTATGGGGTTTTGCAACAAGCTGTTTTTTTGAGATGCAGCTCGTGGCAATCCCAGCAATGCATGGGTTGTCACCTGCAGGCAGCGGGGACACAGAGGGCTGCACCAGGACCAGGCAGAACTAGCCAGGAAATAGGCTGTGCTCCTGGGCACGTCTGCCAGGGAAATTTGCGCTGAAACGCCTCTTCCTCCGTGTTAAGGTTTTTATAGACAAGGGGGGGAAAAAAAATAATTAGCAAGCTGGAAGTTTTCCAGCTTTTGCGATGCAAACCCTACATCAAAAAAAATGAGTAGTCAGATGCTTCTCATCAAATCTCCATTCTTTTGGATCGAGGATGAGTGATTAGAAAGTTATTTCCAGCTCTAGTAGCGAGGTCAATGGGGTTATGCGCTACCAAAGAGCTGTGCTGTCCCCTGCTTCTGCAAGTACTGATTTGCACTTACATACTTATTTTATCCAACCTACCACCAATATGAGTGAATGGAGCAGGTTGGCTAATGATGGTGTGGGATAGCAGGTCCTCAGTAGCAGCTTGGTGCCGTGCTTGGGATGGCTTCCTGTGCCCAGCCTGCTGGCAGCACTACTTGCAAGTGGCAGTGCCCACCCCCGAGTGAGTGCTTTTGAATCAAAATACACATAGGGAATCACAGAGCCATCTGGGTTGGGAAGGACCTTCAGCATCACCAAGGCCAACCATCAACCTGATTTACCAAGTCCCACCACTAACCTATGTCCCTTAGTGCCTTAGTGTCTGCAGGGATGGGGACTCTCCCACTGCCCTGGGCTGCCCATCCCAATGCTCGGTGACCCTCCCCATGAAGATATTCTTCCTAATGTCCAACTGAACCTCCCATGGCACAGGTTGAGGCCATTTCCTTGCATTCTGTCACTCATAAATCTTGTTTTCTAGCCCTTCACCAGCCTCACTGCTCTTCTCCGAGTGTGTTCTTATAACAAAAGTCCCCAAGCTGAACATCAGCACTGTTTACAAGTGGCGTTCACCTCCCTGGCCCTGCTGGCTGTGCTATTGCTGCTGCAGCCCATGGCAGACCCTGGACCACCTGTGCTCTGCTGGCACCTCCATGGGGGTTATTGCAGCTGACAAGAACTTCAATTTTGGTTCCAAATTGTCAGGGAGCTGGCTGAGAGCGCGTCATCAAAGCACACCCTTAAGAGTTTAAAAATAGAAGAAAAGGGGGAAAATAATAATAATGCGTATTTAAGTGTGATGATTCATCTGCCAAAGCCCTGGTTTAGAAGAGTGTGGGGCTGGTTCGTGCTTGGCAGGGACGAGCATTGGGTGGCTCCTGCTACAGGGAATAGCGGGCATGCCTCAGAAGCACTGTGAACATGGGGTCCCCAAAACCTTGTTCCCATTGTCCCCTATCCTATTGCAGAGCCTGCCTGCAGCTGCTGGCTTCTCCCAGGCCTTAACTGGCAGGAGAGCCCAGGGATAAAGCATGGAGCTGGCACGCATGCAGGGTAAGCCCCAGCTCCGTCCGTTTGAAGTCTAGAGCCTTTGCTGGGCTCCAGAGATAAGCCCGGGAGCCCTCCCTGCATCCCTGCTGGCCTCCCCGCTGTGGCCCAGTTCCATATTTTTATACCCAGCATTTACATCAGCTAATGAAGAGCGAGTCAGTTCTGACAATCCTGTGCTGACTTTGAACTCCTCTCTGTTCGAAGCAGGTTTTTAGGCAACCAGCCCTTGCTGCACGAGGCAAGAAACCTCTCCCTGCTCTGGCTCAGCCCCTGCACCTTGCAGCTCCTTCTCCCTAGCTGCCCTACAGAGCATGGCAAATGCAGGCTCTGACCGCGAGCTGCTGCTCCCAAGCAAAGCTTCTGTGTTTAAGATGCTCAGTGCAGATGCTACAGGACCAGTAAGGTCTCAGCTCAAGCTAATTGTTGGTTATCTTCAAAACACTGGTGTGGCCAGCCCAGCTGGCTGCAGAGTAGACGAGATGCCCATCCAACCACCCACCCCACCCATACAACCACCTGGCACAGGCTGCCCAGGGAGGTGGTGGAGTCACCATCCCTGGAGGTGCTCATGAAATGTGTAGACGTGGTACTGAGGGACCTGGCTTAGTGGGCAATATTGGTGGCATGTGGATGGTTGGACAAGATGATCCTAGAGGTCTTTTCCAACCTTTATGATTCTATGATTCTATCCATCTGCACACCGGCTCACCCACCATCTCAGCCACTAACATGGCACAAAGGGAAACCCAGCACCATGCCAACAGCTGGAGCAGTTAATTTTTCCTGCGCCTTCAGGCTGTTTTTTAACCAACTCAAGAGAAGCTATGCATGGTCATGATGGACGCCCCCAAAATGCTCCACATCCATTAACTCCTGCCCAGGCTCTCCCTGGGATCTTCATAGAATTATTTGAGTCGGAAGGGACCCTTAAAGGCCATCTGGTCCCACTGCCCTGCGCTGAGTAGGGACACCAACAGCACCATCAGGTGCCCAGAGCCCATCCATTCTGACCTTGGCTGTCTGCAGGGACGGGGCACACACTGCATCTCTGGACAACCTGTTGCCACGTGCAACTTGCACCCACGCCACCTAGCACAAGGTTGCCCCGCACTCATGATCTTCCCATCGTGTGGTACCATTGCAGGGCAGGATCCGTCCCCGAGGAGCGCGGCGGGGCGAGAGAATGAAGGATCCGGCCGGGCAGCAGCAGCATGGGGCAGCAGTACCTGCGGCGTGCTGACGGGCTCCCGCCGATGCTCCCGTGGCCCCTGGCCCTCCTGGCCCTGAGCGCGTGCTGCGGGGCGGGCGGCGCGGCCACCGAGCAGCATGTCTCCGGTCCCGCATCCCCTTCTTCCCCATCCTCCTCCTCCTCCTCCTCTGGCCGAGCACCTCTCGACTGGCTCCTCACCGACCGGGGTCCCTTCTACCGAGCCCAGGAGTACGTGGACTTCATGGAGCGCTACCGGCAGGGTTTCACCACCAGGTACAGGATCTACAGGTGAGAGGCAGCAGCAGGGGTCCCGGGGATGGGGCTGCTTGAATCCAGATGGCTGAAGCTGGCGTTGCTCTGGGGGACCCATGGAGGGATGCAGCATCTATGCCAGGCTCTGCCAATGGGAGATGTTTTGTTTTCATGCCTGTCACCATCCAATGCACATTCAGCTGCAAAGGCTGGAGAGATCCCCTTCATTCAGCCCACCACCAGGATGCAGCCCCAGGCAGTTTTTGCCCCAAACCAGCAGCAATTTGCAATGCAGGTTGAGATGTGCATGCCTAGCTGGGATTCTGCCATGGGAGGGCTGATGCTGGGAGTCCTTGCAAAGCCCCTGCAGCCCAGGAATAGTTCATGGCACCAGGGCAAAACCTGCTGCATCCTACCAGTGAGCTGACGTCAGCGCAGGGATGGCTGTGTTGTTATGAAGCCAGGACCCCAGGGAGCTCACTTCCCCTCTCCCTGTCCCCTCACGCTGCCAGGGGATGCTCCAGGGATCCTGCTGGTGACGCTGGAGGGACAGAAAGGAGCATCCACAGGGACAGCAGCCGGATCGCTCCTCCTCCAAGGAGGATAACCTCGCCTTTCCCATGGGATAAGATCAAGGGGACCAAAGGACTGGTGGCCCCCATCCCACATTTCCCACTGCCCCAGGCCGGGGGAGCCACAAGGAGCATCACCCCCCCCCCCCCCCCAGCATCACACTTTTTGAGCTCTGAAGTCATTGTGGGAGGCAGCCCGGTGCTGCTCATGTCCAACCTTCCCTCCTTCTTCCTCTCCCTTTTCTCTTAATCAGCTCTAATTAAACTGTTGGAAAGCCACCGCCTGGTGTTAATTAGAGCAAAATGCTGAATATTAGGCTAAAATTGGCCACATGATGTTTACAGGGATGTTGTTTGAAGTGGAAGCAGGCTGAGGAGCTCTAGGGGGATGTATAGAAAACATCGCCCCACGCCAGAACATCCCACTTCCCTGCATCCCACCATGATCCCACCAACCTGGTGGCTGGCTCTCTGCTCTACAAGAGCCCAATGGTGGATGGGAAAGGCCAGATCCTGCCCTACTCTGAGCTACCCAAGCTTCCAGTGGGGACCAGCACCGGAGTTCCACATCCCACTGGTGCCGTGCCCACCACCTCCAGCACCCTTACCCCATCCACTGCCTCCACCTCCAGCTTCATCAATAACACTGTCATCATCTAAAGCTGTAAGCACACAGGCACTGGATTTCCACTGGGATCCACAGAGATGGGGATCAAAGACAGATGAAGCCAGCAGGATGGAAGAGGTGACATCAGTGCCACCTGGAGACCTCTGATGCATGCAGCTCATTATTACCATTGGTGGCTTAGAGACTGATGAAGCCTTGTCCCTGGGCATCCCTTTCCCCATTCATTTCCAGGCTCTGACTGTCACTTTCTCCTTCCTGCCTCAGGGAGTTTGCTCGCTGGAAGGTGAACAACCTGGCCTTGGAGAGGAAGGACTTCTTCAGCTTGCCGCTGCCCCTCGCCCCTGAATTCATCCGCAACATCCGCTTGCTGGGACGCCGGCCCAGCCTGCAGCAGGTCACCGACAGCATCATCAAGAAATACGGGACGCACTTCTTGCTGGCCGCCACGCTGGGAGGTGAGCTGGGGGCAGAAAGAAGATGGGTTTGGGGGAGAAATATGACCGAGAAGAGGACACATGATGTGTCCCCGCAGGAGAGGAGTCCCTGACCATTTTTGTGGACAAGCGCAAGCTGAGCCACCGGGCAGAGCTGTCGGGGGCCGGGAACGGCTCAGCGGTATCGCTGGAGACACTGCACCAGCTGGCAGCCTCCTACTTCATCGACCGTGAGAGCACGCTGCGCCGGCTGCACCACATCCAGATCGCCACGGCTGCCATCAAGGTAGGCGAGGGGGCAAGCAAGTGGGCAGTGCTGGGAGACAGAGGGTGGGCAGTGCAGCCCAGTGGGGACGGTGGTCGCGAGCCCCAGAGAAGCGTTCACATCCGCATTATTTATGGGAAATTGGGCTCGCTAATGAAGGCGTATTTTGCAGCAGGCTGGAGGCCGGGCTGCTGGCTGTCAACAAGCCAATTAGCAGGCAATTATTTCTCCTCTCCAAGCTGCCGCAGTGGCGCCTTGCTTGCTAGGAGCTGTCTGCAGCCCCTCTGTGCGTAGCGGTATGCATCCCTTCCCTTGTCCCTCACCACCTGTGGTCCCACGCAGGTGACAGAAACGCGGACGGGGCCACTGGGCTGCAGCAATTACGACAATCTGGACTCAGTGAGCTCGGTGCTGGTGCAGAGCCCAGAGAACAAGGTGCAGCTGCAAGGTAGGTACCATGCCGCAGGGATGACGGGAGGGCCATCGAGGGATGCACATGGGGTGAGGGGTGCTGGGTCAGGCTGCTGCTTTAGAGATAAATAAATCAAAGTTGGGCAGGGAGATGTGTCTCATTTGCCAAGAGGAGTTGCAATCAATGGAGAGTTCAGACAGGTGGCTCCACTGCCAATGGATGCGAACATCCAGGTGGTCTGCGAGGGGTCCAGCCAGGGGTGCTGAGCCCCTCTGATCCCCTCGGGCTCCTTTTCACCCACAGGGCTGCAGATGGTGCTGCCCCATCACCTGAGGGAGCGTTTCGTGGCAGCTGCCCTGAGCTACATTGCCTGCAGCTCAGTCGGGGAGCTGGTGTGCCGCCGGAGCGACTGCCGCTGCCAATGCCAGCCCACCTTCCCCCACTGCAACTGCCCCGAGGCCGACATCCAGGCACTCGAGGGCAACTTGGTCCAGCTCCAGCGCGCCTGGGACAGCCACCACAGCCAGTTCGAGGAGTCAGGTGAGGATGGGAGACACTGTGCCGAGTGCTGTGTCCTGGCCCCAAAAGCATCTCCTTGCCCAGATCCTCCTCCTCCTCCAGTAGGTCAGGTTGGCACATGTAGCCAGGGAGCATCCATGGGTGCTCAGGGTGGGCAGATGCTGAAGGGCAGGGTCCAGAGGAGTAGTCTCATAGCTAGCACATAAGATGGGTCTTGCCCTGATGACCGAAGAGCCCGTGGGCATTTTTTTTAATGGAAAACAACAACTTCTGGTGACACCATGTTTGCTGACTTGACATCTGTCTCCTCACAGAGGAGTTTCAGGCCCTGGTGAAGAGGCTCCCAGGGGACCGTTTTCTGAATAGAACAGCCATCTCCCACTTCTGGGCCATGGACCTGGACATTCAGCACCGCTACCAGCAGCTGGGCACCAGCCTGAAGCTGCTTTCCAGGAAAACCCACCACATCATCCGGAGGCTCTTCAACCTCAGCAAACGCTGCCACCGGCAACCCCGCTTCAAACTGCCAAAGGAGAGGTAGGATGCCACAGCCTCACACTGTGGGTCAGAGCCCTAGGGAACCTCAGCCCCATCGTCCATCTTCCCACGGGACTCAAGGAGCTCCCACCTTGCTGGAGGGAAGCCTGAGGACATCTTTGCTACCTAGGGATACAGTCCTCAGAGGTTGGGTTCAAGCCTGGAAGTGGAAAACAAGGGTTAGTTCAGTGGGGGACACCAGTGGTGTCGTGTGACCCCCAAAAATTGAACATAAGTTGGGTGCTTCTTGAGGCCCTGAAGATGTCTGAGGATTGTTCAGTCTGGAAAACACACAGGGGAGACCTTATTGCTCTCTGCAACTACCTGAAAGGAGACAGGGGTCAGACCTGAGGGACACGGTCAGGGGGCGCGATGGGGGTTGGTTGATGGTTACACTAGCTGATCTTAGTGGTCTTTTCCAACCTTAATGATTCTACGCAACTTAAGCAACTGTCCTCCTGTGTTCCTTCTCCCCTAGGCCGCTTCATTACTGGTGGGGCCGCGCTCAGTCTCTCCTCTACTGCAGTGAGACGACAGTGCCTGGGACCTTCCTGGAAGAAAGCCACAGCTGCACGTGCCCCTCAGAGCAGCCCTCCTGCCAGGGGGCCATCCCATGTGCCTTGGGTGAGGGGCCAGCCTGCGCCAGCTGTGCCGAGGACAACAGCACTCGCTGCGGGACCTGCAACCATGGCTACGTGCTGGCCCAGGGCTTCTGCCGCCCCGAGGTGGCTGACTCGCTGGAGCACTACCTGGGACTGGAGACGGACCTGCAGGACCTGGAGCTCAAGTACCTCCTGCAGAAACGGGACAGCCGCATCGAGGTGCACTCCATCTTCATCAGCAACGACATGCGCCTGGGGAGCTGGTTTGACCCCTCCTGGAGGAAGCGCATGCTCCTAACCCTAAAGAGCAACAAGTACAAGCCGGGCCTGGTTCACGTGATGCTGGCCCTCTCCCTGCAGATCTGCCTCACAAAGAACAGCACACTGGAGCCCGTCATGGCCATCTACGTCAACCCCTTTGGGGGAAGCCACTCGGAGAGCTGGTTCATGCCTGTCAATGAGGGCAGCTTCCCAGACTGGGAAAGGACTAACGTGGATGCCTCCGCCCAGTGCCAAAACTGGACGCTCACCTTGGGCAACAAGTGGAAGACCTTCTTTGAAACAGTCCACGTCTACTTGCGGAGCCGCATCAAGTCCCTGGACGATAGCTCCAACGAGACCATCTACTACGAGCCCTTGGAGATGGCGGATCCCTCCAAGAACCTGGGCTACATGAAGATCAACAGCCTGCAGGTCTTTGGCTACAGCCTGCCCTTCGAACCGGATGCCATTCGCGACCTGATCTTGCAGCTGGACTACCCCTACACACAGGGCTCGCAGGCCTCGGCCATGCTGCAGCTGGTGGAGATCCGGGACCGGGTGAACAGGCTGTCACCCCCCGGCAAAACCCGCCTCGACCTCTTCACCTGCCTGCTCCGCCACAGGCTCAAGCTGGCCAACAACGAGGTGGCCAGGATCCAGTCCTCCCTGCGGGCCTTCAACACGCGGCTGCCCAACGCGGTGGAGCAGGAGACGGGCAAGCTGTGCAGCTAGCAGCCGGGCCACTCGTGTCTCGGAGTGAGAGGGCCTGGAGAAAAGACTCCCCAGAGAAAAAATAAATGAAAAAGCACTCCAAAAAGAATGAAATCAAGGCCTTACCTTCATGCCAACCGCGTGCTTCCACGGTACACCCAGCCACTGGCCATAAAGATGCGGGGCTCGAGCCAGAGGGACTGTGGGTGCAGGATGGCTCCATGCATGGGGACATGGGCAGCACAGCCACCGCTTCTGCTTGGGGACACGTGCCGGTGGCCAGGGGCACATGTTGGTGGCCCCACTGGAGCAAGCAGCCCAACACCACGAGGGCTCCTGGTGCCTGCCATCAGTTCCTCCAGCAGCACCCCAATTTTCTAGTCTTTTTAAGATGAGTTTCTACAGATGTCTTGGCTTTCGCCTTGCACTCTCCCCGTGGCTGCGTCCTTGCAGTTGGCGCAGGGTGACCATACGATGCGCAGGGCTGAGGCATCACCACCCCAAGTGCAGGCAGGGACCTGGCATCTGCCCCTCAACGCTGCTGTGATGGATGCCGGTGGAGACCTCTAGGCTGCTTTTCCTGGCAGAGAAACGGAAACAAAAGGAGGAAAGAAAAAGATGAAAGAAATGTTTTATTTATGTATTTATTTATTTGGTTGGTTTGGGAGGGTTTTTTTTTTTTAAGCTTATCTATTTGGGGAGGATCATTTCTTGTTGGTGGCTCCAGCCGAGAGACATCTTAGTAAAATGTATCTGTTTAATATATTTTTAAAAAAATGCCTTTTTTTGAGCAAAAGAGCAACCAAAAATAATTGAGAAAAAAAACTAAAAAAAAAAAACTAGAATGATGTCATCTCTGGCCCTGGCTTTTCCATTGCTGTGCTGGGGGGTGGTGAGGAGGCCCTGGCGCCGTGTGCCCCGTGTTTCCTGCCCCATCACGCAGGCCTGGCATTGAGCAAAGCCTCCTGAGAAGGCACTGGCAGGGAGCACACCTCATGCTGGCCAGCCATCTGCCTCCTGTCAATGGCTTCATTAGCCCAGAGGGGTGCTCGAGATTCCTAGGTGGCCCATTAAGGCCATCTGTGGCACATTGTACTCCCTTGGGCATGCCAGAAATGGTCACTAGGAACTTTCCTTGGCACCCCTTTGCTGTGGTATGGGAAGGGATGGGGAGACACTGACCACAGCCAGCCTTTCAGTCATGTAGATAACAGTCATCTCTGTGCTGCATCTTCCTCATTGGTCTGTATATAGAGGTTGCTCCGTACCTGTAGCCTCCTTGTTGCCCTCCACATTCACCACTCCCTTAGGGCATGAAACAAGGTGTAACCCATCCTGGGCACCCCCAGAGCTGCTTCTCTCTATCAGCTAGACCCAGCACAGGCATCAAGGGCATTGCTGCCTCCTATGTCATGGGGCATTCGAAAGACTACATAAGGCCAACATCCCCAACAACCCTGCAGAGGTACATCAGGAGTAGAAAATCTCTGCCTCCTGGAAGCAGCCCCATTGCTCAGGGTGATCTTCACAGCTCTGCCAAACTCTCCCCAGCTGCCAAAACTTTGCTCGAATGCCACAAGTATAGCAACTTGAGATCATCCATTCTGCTGCTGCTCCATCCTTGGGCTGGATAGATAAAGAGATAAGCAGGAGAAAAACAAAACCAGGGTAGATAGGGAGACAAGTGGGAGGAAAATAAAAGTGGGATAGATAAACAATGCTATTTATATTCCCTATCTAATCTGTCAATCCATCAGGCAGCCTACTGTGCTTGTAGCATCCCTCAATCTGTCACCTGGACTTCTGCTTTCTGTACAGCTGGCTTCCTTTGCCTGTGTCTCCTGGTCCTAAAAGGAAAAAAAAAATGAGGCATTTAAAAAACACAGGGGAAGTGAAAGCCATCCTCTCTGTGTCACAGCTCCCTTGCCACAGGAGGCTCTCTGGGGATGAATGAGGGAGGTGGTGTGGGTGTCCTGCTAAGGGACACCTGCAGAACCGGAGAGCTTTCAGTAACATGCCTCACCTCAAGGATTTGGCAGTTTGTGGTTTGGTCTCTGGTGCTCCCTGGGTAAACGGCCATTCCTAGAGATGATGCTCAGGTGCACCCCCCATCATCAATCAAGATGAGTGTCAGGCTAATGATCCTCTGCTCCTATCCTCTGTGTTCCCTGGACAGAGCATCTCTTACCCAGTCACACACCCCAAAGCTGCTCAAACACAAACCCAAGAGGTAGCACACTGAGGCACAGTCCTCCCTCTCCTCCAGCCCCAAAGTGCCACCACTGCTCCAATATCTCTGCGAGAAGCTCCAGGGTCTGGGACCCCACATCCTGCACTGGGAATTTTGTTTCAAACCCATCCACTTAAAAAAAAAAATTGAATGTTTGGGGCTCTCTCTACCTGTGCACTGGGTTGTGAGCCTCTGCCTTTATACTCTTTGCAAAGCTCCTCTCCACATCAGGAAAAGCCCAAATCCCAAGTGTTGGCCTCAGGGTGTTACCACAAGGGTGTTTCCCTGCCCATACAAATGCTGAGCTCAAGCAGCCCCAGCAGCATCCCCACAATCCAGCAGCATCTGCAGAGCCCAGAGGCGAAATTGAGCCTCACCACTCCTTCTTCAGTTCTGCCTGTTTTCCCCCACCCCCACCCCCCTCCCGTCTCCTGACAAGCTCAGAAGAAGTGCAGTCGAGGTGGCAAATTAGCACCAGAGCCTCGTTAATTGGCAGGCAGGAGCCTTCCCCTGCTGTTTGGGTTGTCATCAGCTGCTTCAGCACATTCTCAGTTTCTCTCTTCAGGTCTATTTTCTCCCCTTTCTGATGGTTTTCCCCCTTGATCCATCTCACTCCCATCACTTTCAAAGCTCTCGAGGGCTCTCATCCACCCACACTGCACTCCCTGGGGTTCCCTCTCTGCAGAAGCTCCATGGGGCCGTGGCAAATGGCCACTTCTCTGGGAGAATGGGGATTAGCGGCCCTTGAGATGACGATGACGACCTCAGTAGCCTCTTCCTCCCCCTGCCACCACCTGCTGTGACCTCTTGGGAAGACAGGAGGGGGCAGAAGGAGCCATGCACCTTCACAGGGAATTGCTAATGCAGATCCAGAATCCAGTCCCTGTCCAGAGCTTTCTGTGCCCTCCCTGAGCCCCTCCAGCCTCTCCTTCGCCAAGCAGCCAGGGAGGGTGAGGAGGGATGAGGCAGTATCAGCCACCAGCCCTGTTCTTAGTAGAGCGTGGGATGATGATCAGTAGATGCTGACCCACAGCACATTGCAGAGTTGTATTTCCCTCCTCCAATCCCAGCTTCTATCATCCCCCAAAATACATGTGCATGCCCTTGAGCACCCACCCAATCGATGATAGGTTGATGGTTGGACCAGATGGTCTTAGAATCATGAAGGTTGGGAAAGACCACTATGATTCTTCCACCAGCCATGGGTGCATGCACACTTGTAGGTGACTAACCTAGGTGGCCCACCTCCATCCAGAACAAATTCCCAAGGGGTGACAGCAATCCTAGCACGATCCCCACCTTGAGATGCACTCGAGCACAGGACACTGATGCTCCCCTTCAAACAACCCCCCCAGGATCCTGAACCACATCAGCATCCCTTCCTGTGCCACAAGTGCTGATAAGCAATATATCATGGGTACCACCACAGCCAGTGCCTATCAGCATGGCTACGTTCCAACTTACCTCATTGGGTTGCTCCCAGGAGATTACCCATGAGTTCATGGCTCTGCCCCTGGACCAGAGGCTGAGACCACGAGGGATTTTAGGAGAGAGCTTGCTGCAGGACAAAGGTCTGCAGAAAAACATCCTGAGCTGTCTCTGAGCTTGTCACCACTGGAGCCAGTGAAGGACCTGGGGGGATCATGGTGACACATCCTGGAGCACACAGCTGCCAGGGGATGATGCACAGGCCAGGTTTGCTGGTAGAGTTATTTTTAAAAGCACTCTCCCAGCCTGCAGGCAGGAAGGCACGAACCCTCTGAGCCAACTGGACACCAAATCAATGGTGCTTACTGTATCCCCATGACAGGATGCAGCACCATTTAGCTGAGCAGACACTGAGTTTTTACCCATTTCTACACCAAAAAACTCAGCCCAACATGTATTTTGGTGGTGCAGATAAGCTTCCACCTTCCCTTGTGCCACTGCAGCTTGACATAGGGACATGACAGAATGAGAGGCAATGGCCTCAAACTGCACCAGGAGAGGTTCAGGTTGAATATTAGGAAACGTTTACTCTCCAAAAGAGTGGTAAGGCACCAAAACGGGCTGCCCAGAGAGGTGGTAGAGTTACCATCCCTGGAAGTGTTCAAGAACCATGGGGATGTGGCACTGAGGGCCACGGTCAGTGGGTATGGTATACGCAACATACAATCCCTATGAAACAATAAATCTGGGAGGCTGCAGGGAAGAGAGATGCCTGCAGCCTGCCTGCTCTGCCCAGGCCACATCCTCACCCAGCCCCACATGGTTCCAGCACAACCAAACCTCCCCCCTCTCCCAAGAGTCAGCGATGGGGCTGGGAGCAGTGCTCTCAGGAAGGCTCCTGGGGGAACAGACGCAGTGATTACCTAAATTACTTTCTAATAGCTTTTATCTCCTAATTTCTACTTTGTCAAGTGTTAAAATCCATTAATAACCAAGAGACCATATGGAAAAACATTTAACATCCCAGCTGCCAAGAGCTCCCACCTCCGTCACGCTCCAGCAAGGTTGAGGGAGAGGGGAAAAAAAAAAATGAATGATGATTATTTTTTTAATCTTAAACCCAGCTGGACCAGCACATGCATTTGCTGATTAACAGTGATTGGGGAAAACCCATGTATAAAGCTGGGGACTCCACACTTCTCAGCCAGGCCGTGCTGAGGTTCTTAGCAAACATTTCCAAGCAGAGGATGAAAATAGAATCCTACATCCCAACCAGAGGTTGTTGCCTGGGAAACCAGGAATATAGGGGCACGGGTCTGGCCAGCTGCTCAGGGCTTGCTGGAGGGTCAAGGGCACTGCTGGAAGAAGGCAGGCACGAGGAAAACGTTGAGGTACAGCAGTTGGTGCCACACATGATGTCCAGGCAACTGGAGGGGTCTTGCCCCCCTGGAAATGGTAATTGGTTACTGGGGTGGTAAGTAAGGTCACAAAAAGAAACACACCCAGACGTGTACAGTCCATAAAACCACAGTCTGTTTCCCCTCTAATTGGTAATAAATGTAAATGTTTAGTTATGCCTGGCTTGGGAGCTATGAAAAACACATCTGGCTGGCTGGCTCTCCTGCCTGCCATCTGTGGAGCAAAGGGAAGGAGAGCTCCTGCGCACCTGAGATCAGGAACGTCCACCTCCTGCTCCTGGAGCAAGGGAAGGATGGAGGGGAGGTGGCTGGTGTGTGGTCTGCACCCTACCCTCACCCAACCCACAGCAGTGCCAGCAGCACTGGCCCTGCTGGATGCACACCCAGCCCAGCCCCCACCTGGAGCCTCTGGAGAGTCAGAAGCCTTCCTCCTCCTCTTCACTCTTATTCCAGCAGCCCTGCCTCTTACTTTGAAGCAGGTTTTTCCTCAGAGCTGCTTTTCCTGGACTGTCCCTGAAGAGTTCAAGCTGATCCCTCCCCTTGCCTTGATCAAGGCTGAAGCCTGAAATCCAAGAGCACTGATCAAAGCCATTTCTCTGGGTGAGATTTGCTGGAAAGGAACAGCATCTGCTGGCACCAGGCTGGTCTGGATGCTCATGGGAAAGCCACAGTGAACGCTTGTGTGGAAAAACAAGAGTGCCCACTCCACCACCGTGCTGGTATGAGATGTGAAGAACCTCACAGAGCCCAGATTGATGAGCTGAAGGGGTTTCCAGTGATCCACATAGGCATAGCCTGCCCTTAGCAGGAGGGATGCAGCCTCTTCCCAAATGAGGGATGGGGCGTCCTGCTTTGGAGTGATTCTCCCATAAAGATCCAGTGCAGAGCTGGTACTGTCACTGATGTTTCTCAAGAGCATCCAGAGCCTGGCCTGCTCCATGTTTAAATGGTGGCCACACATCTGTCTCACACAAAGGGAAAAGAGGGATAGAGCAGGAGAAAGGGAGGACAAAGTGAAAGTGCAGAGCAGTGCTCTTTTGGGACAGAGGTGACAAAATCCCTCTTTCTCCATCCACCTAGCTTCCAAAGCAACGACCTTCACACCAAAGAAGCCCAGCTGGAAGATCCATCCAGCCTTGGAGACACAGAGCTCCCCAGCAGTCACACCAGCCCTCACACCCACTTCTTGCTCACCCCAGCCAGCCCTGGGAGGTTCCCACCAGCTCCATCTCCCAGAGCTGCTGTGCCAAGGTCCCCAGGGATGGGCCATTGGCTGAAGCAATGCCCAGCACATCCAGGACAGTCACACCAGCTGAAGGATGGCCAGAGCACGGCCATCCCCCACTAAGACCAGCAGTGACATTTGCACAGTGCTCCTGGCAGCCTCGGAGCCGCCGCAGCAGCTGGCTTTAAGCACTTTTCATCTAATTCAATGAAAATGAGCTGTTTGAGTGAATGAAGATAATTTAATAATGAATAGCTCCAACTTATCGGAGAAGCTCTCTCCGTTCCTGCCTGACAGTCGCTGCCTCTAAGTGCAATTTAATAAGGGAATCACCATCACTCAGCCCTGTGGTTGGAAATCTGCACTCGGGGAAAGGTTTCCACACTCCCTAAAAGCTGGCGCTGTTTCTCGAAGAGCCTAAAATCTGAAGCCATCTGGGGGGCTTCAAGGCATAAGGGTGCTGCAGTGCTTTCTGCCACCCCATGCCACCATCCCCAGCTGGCACACCACATGCTGCTGCAGGAACAGGGATGTGCCATGCAGACAAGCTCAGTCAGGACCTGCAGCACCCAGGTGGGGGACACTGATGCTCCTCAGCAGCGCATGGATGTGCACCCCCAGTCATTCTGTTCCTGCAGAACACCCTTCCTGGGGACAGCAGGAATCTGCATTCCACTGAGCATCAATCCGGGCAGCAGGGGTCTCATTCTGCACGCTGCTGGGGCTGTCAGCACAGGGATGCTAGTCCTGGGAATTCCTGCTGACACCTGCCGGTGCTGGGTGCTTAATTATTAATTGCATTTCCCAAAGCAATTGTTGCTCACGCTGATGGAGCTGGACAAAACATCGCAAGCAATTAGTAACCCCTCCGCTCCATTTCACCAGTACCTGCTTAACGTCCCGCTCACATCCTCCTCCAGTGGCTGCAGAAGGAGGAAGATCCCACAGGCATCTCCTCAGCTCTGGGCTTTGCTTGTGGCACAGAGCAGAGCTGTCTTGGGGCCAAGCTTCGGCCACAGCTCAGGTGTTGGACCAAATTAATTTTTATTATAACCAAAGTGACTGGTCAGTAGTCTCCAACCAGGCTTTTCCTCGTTATGGAGAGGGTTTCATAGCGAGAGCAATTTGGGGAGCTTATTTTCCACTTCATTGAGTGCCATGTTACTGCAAATGAATATATTCCTTGGTTGGTGTGATGGAAAATACAGCTGTAAACGCTTTCTGCTTCATTTGGATAAAGAGCTCCGGATAGGACTAAATATAAAGAGAATTTAAATGCTGTACTTCATTAAAAAAGTTGTTCCCCATTCTCTTTCTTCCTGAAAACACGGAGCTGTGAGTGTAGAGAGCAGCAGAAGGATTTAAATTTACATCAGTGTGATGCTAACAGAAGCAGTCACTGCATGCCCTGACTGAGGCTGGGGAATGAGGTGCACGGTGGGAACCCACCACCAGACCCATTCCCACCCAGTGAGGTGGGAGCTCTGTGCCTGAATGCTTTGCAGGGCTAGGCTCAAAAAGGGATTGCTCAGAGCAATCCCAGCTCATGCAAAATCAGAGCTGGTTCCTCCAGTAAAGGGCCACTGCAACACATAGAGATACTGCAGAGATCGATAAAATAGCCACCTTTTGCAATTGTGCTAAATTTAGAGTTGCACCTTTTTCCCCTGAAGGATTTAAGTGGAATCGATAGGAGAGAGCTTCATATAGCATAGAAGCTTCATATAATTGACTGGAGTTAATTCAGCTTCACGTCTGAGCTGAGGAACCAGGGGCAAATTGACAACCGTGACCTCAGCACGAGGTTTGGGAAACCAGATGCAAACTCAACCCAGAGCCACAGACAGGAGTGAACCACACCAATCTCCTTCCCAGGGCTTCACTACTCTTGTCCTTCTCTGACCACAGCACTCCCATCTGTAACGCAACAGAAAGCACAGCAATGACAGCAGAGCAGCAAGGCCTCAGGCTGCAGCAACCATGGGCACAGAAACAAAGAAAAAACTGCTTACCCTCAAAAGGCCTCAGGTAGGCAGGGATATCCAGAAAGATCCCCTTGTTTCCACTGCCAACCCTTAAATGAGGTCTGGGAAGGGGTGGATCCTGGCTCCAGCCCTTCTGGTCACTCATCTGCATTGCATGCACCTGAGCTCCCCTGGGTTGTCCCTGCCTTCCCACCAGGTGCTCCATCACTGCTTCAGGCCGTGACTTAGCATTTCTGCTACACCGTCCCTTGGATTTTGTGTTTTGGGCTTTTTGTGTTGGGTGTCTCCAAAACATGGCAGCAGCCCAGATGTGCAAGGGATGTGGCTCCCACCGCCCACTCCCATCACGTGCACCTCCTATTGATCAAACAGCTTGGAGCAAGCGTGAACAATTACCACCCCAAATCCGGATCAGGGACGCCACGGTGCAATTATTACCTTCACAGAGTTTCAAGACGATTGGCACTGGCTGGAAGTAGAACTGGTGTTGAACAAGTTTAATAAGCATATCATCTAATGCAATATTCGCACTGAGGGGCAGCGTGGCTTTAGGGAGGATTACAGCAGCTTTGCAGCTTTGCTTTGCTTTATGTGGGATATTTCCCATGCAACAGATAAAGCAGGATGAGCCAGAGATAGCCAAAAAGCCCGGCAGCAGCAGCCCATAGCACTGCCTCCCATCTGTTGGGAAGTAGGAGATTACAGGCTCAGCTTGCCTGGGCTGCACTGAACTCGTGTCCCATAGCCCCCTATAGGGACCTGGGGCTGCATTAGGGCCTGGGGGAGCACATAGCCCCACGCAGCTGATGCTCTCCCATTTCCCTGGGGAAGAGAGCACTGTATCCACTCAGATTCCTGCTTACCCCATGCAGAAGGTGCAGGTCAGCAGCAAGCAGGCTGCCCTATGCTCCTAGCCCTTAGGTAATGTCCTATATAAAGCACTGCACCCGCACGCTGCCCCCGTGAGTGGCTCTGAAATACGGCTCCTGCTTAATATATGCGCTGGTTTTCGCTCCGCTTTTGAACCAGCAGGTCGCTTGTTGTTAATTAATGCATCGCTGAAATTATGTTTGGGGGCTACTAAGGTTTATTGGGTAGAAAATTATTTCAAACACAGAGAGCAGGCTGTAAAGATTGGAAATATGTTTCCAAGTATAAACCTAATTGCTACAGGGAATCCCTCTGGGATCCATTTGGAGCCCTTGCCTTTTTATTTCCTCCCTCAGCTAATGGCACAGCCAGCTTTGTACAACAGCGGGCACACAGCCATAGCTGCTGCCACCCGGGGGGGACCCTACGTGCCTTGGGATGGTGGCTGTGGATTTAGGATCCCAGAGATGGATGTGCAATCCTGGAGATGGATTTGGGATCCAAGAGATGGTTGGGATCCCGGAGATGGATGTGAGAACACAGAGATGCATTTAGGATCCTGGAGATGGTTGGAATTGTGGAGATGGCTGGGATCTCAGAGATGCATTTGGGATCTCGGAGATGGGTGTCGGACCCCAGAGATGGATTTGGGATCTTGGAGATGGATGGGATCCCAGAGATGCATTTGAGGTCCCAGGGATGGATGTGAGAACCCAGAGATGCATTTGGGATCCCGGAAATGGATGTGGGAGCCCAGAGATGGATGTGGGATCTTGGAGATGGATTTGGGGTCCCGGAGATGGATGTGGGATCTTGGAGATGAATGTGGGATCCCAGAGATGGATTTGGGGTCCTGGAGACGGTTGGGATCCCAGAGATGGATGTGGGACCCTGGAGATGGATTTGGGATCCCAGAGATGGATGCAGGATCCTGGAGATGGACATGGGATCCTGGAGATGCTCTCACCCTAGCGCAGGTGCCCGACCCCAGCCCATCTCTTTCTCCTCCAGCTCCAGCTGCCAAAGGAACGCAGCTCTGCTGGCAAGCACCCCATCCTTTTTAATTACCAATTCCCATCCTGAGGAAGGGAGCCAGGAGCAAATGCCACCGGGGCCAGCAGAGTTGCTCTGCCTTGTCTGCAGTGAGCGGAGATGCTGAGCTGCCCCCATCGCCAAATGAGGCACCGGGAGCCCAGGTCTTCCCCTGCTCCCTGTGGGGCACAGCAGGCATCCTACAGCAGAACTACAATTGAGAAAAATAAGGTTGATATAAGATAAAGACAGCACAAGCAAAGATCAGCCCAGTCCCACTTCAACACACCAGATACCCAAGGACTCTCCCTTCTGGAAAGCTTCTGAATGAATAATCCTTCCTATGAATATTGAGAACGATCTTGAAGCAGCGGATGTCCCCTCCCACCCACGATCTCTTTTGAAGGCCACTCCAGCACCATCTCTTTCAAGCCTCAGAAATTGCATCTAAAATCCAGACTGCATTTATTTATGACCGGCTGACTTCGTGGGGATGCATCTCACTCTGCCACAGCCCTAACAGCGGGATGCTCTGTAAGCCCTACCAGGGGGTGATGCTGATCTCTGTTAGCACAGCAAGCCTGGGGTGCAACCAAGGACCCCTTGGCATCAAGATCCCAGCTCTTGCCTTCCTCCATCCCCTGGGGGGAGCAGGGAGGAAGAGCGATGAGCTCCTTAAAGCCTGACGCCATGCCCTAAAAAGATGCATTTCCATCACATTTTATTTCACCTCTGCTAAGGCTACGTTGGGCTGCTCTTCACCACCCTTGCTGGCTTGCAAGTGGCACCAGGTGCCCAAGGATCCCATGGGGATGCTCTCAGGGCTGCTCTCAATGTTCACGCAGCAGGAAAGCAGCACACCCCAGCCAGCTTTTATAGGGCTGGTGGAACTCAGGGGGTCCTCGCACCCCAGTAAAACTCCAGGATTTAAGATGCTCGGCGATACGGTTGGAACAATTTCCTTGATCTTTTATTACCTCGGTAAATAATTTATTGGGACAGCCATTTTAAAAAATCCCATAAAAGACTCATAAAACATATTTATCACACACACACAAAAAAAGCTCCTTGGCTCCAACCAACAAGCTGAAAACTTGTTTGTATACTTCACTGCACATAAACTAACCAATGCCTTGTGACAGCTTTAAGCTTTTTAACAGCTCTCTCCCTGCTGCTCTTTATTTCCATTTTTCTCCATGTGACTTCAGAAGAGAAAAAAAAGAAAGAAGAGCCACCACCAAGGGATGAGGTCTCTGCTTTTGGGCAGCTATTGACAGCTGGGAATGGCCCTTCTCTTTTCCTGGTGCCCTGCATGCAGAGGGACAGATGCACACATGCCCTGTATGGGCATCCCAGCACCTCTCTGTGCCTCAGTTTCCCCCTGTGGGTGACCACCCTGTTTCTGCCTTGGCTGCTGCCATCTCCAGGACAGGGACAGGCTGATGACTCCCTGAGAAGTAGCCTGCAAACCCCAAAGCAGCCATCCCAAGGGTGCAGACCGAGCGCTGCACTGCAATGGGAATTGTGGTGGGACATCCCAAGGCCCAACCAGGTGGGGTAGCCATGGGATGCAGATGAGGAACATCCATAGGCACTTCTGTCTTCTGCTAGCAGTGCACGGGGGAACTTGCTGTATAAAGGCTTGAATAAATAAGGAATCCAAAAGGAGGGAGGAGGGATGCACTTTTCTCACCAGAACCATGCCCAAGCCACATGTAGCAAAACCTTTGATGATCCCTTGGCCGCCAGAGCACCCAGTCGGATGGAACCTGGCCAGGAGGACGAGTTCTCAGCCTGCTGCCAAAGCACTAAGCCTGGACACGAACTGTATTTATTGCTGGGAGGGATGCCTGGTGCCAGTCAGGTGTGCTGCCTGTAGCATCAGCACCATCCGCATTCTGCAGAGTCTGCAAACCCAGCCAGCACAATGCCAGCAGCACACAGCCTGGCATGGGGCAGCTGGGCTTCACATAGGGACAGACTGGGGTTCTCAGGTTGGATACTAGGAACAATTTCTTCTCAGAAAGAGCGGTGAGGCATTGGAATTGGCTCCACAGGGAGGTGGTGGGGTCACTGTACCTTGGGGTGTTCAGGAACCATGGAGATGTGTCACTGAGGTCAGTGGGCATGGTGGGTTGGGGTTGGACTTGGAGATCTTAGAGGTCTCTTCCAACCATAATGATTCTATATGAAGGTCAGGCTGGACGGGGCTCTGAGCATCTGATCGAGCTGTAGGTAGTCCTGTTCATCGCAGGAGAAATGGACCAGATGACCTTCAAATGTCCCTTCCAACTCACAGGATTCTAAGATTCTATGGGACCAGCAAGGATTCACCATCCACAGCAGCAGAGGAGGGCCACTGGATTTCTTCCTTCCCCTTCCTAAGAGTATATTCATCATTGATGCCAACGCAAAACAGAGCTGACCAGCTGCAGGATGGGTTAGATCTACATTTTCCTGGCAGAGAGCTGCTGCCCAGTGCTGCTAATCTTGGCCAATCCTTATAGCCATGGGCAGATGTGGCTGTGCACAACTCAGGTGAGGCTGTGCCTCCAGGCTTGGCTTTGAGACCTCTCCCACATTCCCCAGCCCTGCAGCTCTTCATCTGCTGCTCTCAAAGCGATGAGCACACGAGTGGTTAACTCCGTCTGCAGATTTAAAAGTCAAACCCTGCCACAGGAAATTAAAAGATAATGCAAGGAATTATTTAAAAAATTAATCTTTATTACTCTCCACTCCCAAGCT